>NC_069083.1:12145268-12242636 GCF_947172395.1 Bicyclus anynana
TGTTATGTAAATTTCATTTTTAAAATAGGTTTAGGTAGTTAATTTAGTTAAATATTATTGTTTTAGTTAGTGTAATTTATTGTACACATTTGTTAATGGAATAAATTGCAAAGTTTTCGCAAACAAAAATTATGATAGACCTACTTCTCGGACATTATGTAAATGACAATTAGTCTATGTAAGTACTTAGTAGGTACATATTTTATGAACTTAATTAATTAAATTTTTTTAACACTAAACTTTTATTTAATATAACTTTTGAAGTTGTAAAAAATGTTCTTAAAAACAGATTGTATAAAAATACTGCTCTACTAATTTAAACTTCAGTCTAGTTTAGAGACAATTTCTGTTCTGTTGGGATATATCGCTAAAACGAAATCACACGATGTGTAGGTAATCTTACTGTTAAAAAAAAACATACATACAGCCGAACTTAGAACCTCCTCCTTTTTGGAAGTCGGTTAAAATTGGTACAGTGTATTGTGGCTAAGACAATATTATGGTCACCCACCTTCAATTGTGCATCAACGAACGCCGTTAAAGAATTCACCGAAAAAGAAAGAATAAATATTATTACAGAACCATGTAATTAAGTAACTATAGATCCTCTATTAAAATATTCAAATGAACTTATCATACTTTTTATACTTCCGGAATTCCTGGTTGGAGATTGTAACAGAGAAGAAGATTTTTGATGATCCAAAATTGTGTTTACTTACTAGAATATAATAAATAAAATAAAACATTTATTAATAGATATATTATTCTATGAATGAAAGAATGAATGAAATATACTTTATTGTTCACCAAAAAGAATAATAACAAGCAAGAAATTAACTTAAAAACTAATGTACAATCGGCGGCCTTATCGCTAATGAGCGATCTCTTCCAGACAATCAATATTCCAGACAACCAATATTCCAGACAATCAATATTCCAGCCAACGAATATTCCAGACAAGCAATTCTAGTTGGTAAATATAAAATAAAAAAGTAACTTATGTATTTTTAGTAATCTGAAGCACTAACGTAACTTTTGATATGAAAATAAGGAATTCACAAATAACACTCTACCTCTAATGATCCTGAATAGCCCTACAAATTGCTTACATGATTGCCGGTAATCGCGCGTTTACCACTAACGGCATTCCTATTAAACTATTGTATACAACACGTAATAGCGTACGATATTAATGATTTGGTTGTACAAAAACTAAAATAGTATTAGAGCCGGGTTCACCACCTTTATGAGTGACAGACATAATTTGTATTGATGATATCAGATATACAGGGTGCTCGGGAGTATTTCCCATAACTTCAAGGTGTTGACAAGTCCTTGATGAGTTATAGGAGCCGATCTGTATAACTAATATTTCTTAACTAAAAAATAAAAAATTTTTATGTGTTCATACAAAATAATTCAAATGATTCCGACTATCCATGTAACACACGCCTTTATATATATATATATATATATCCCTGCATTTTAAAATACGTAAAACTTGGCAACACCATAATTATAAGGATACGTATATGGGACACATTCTAAGATCTATTTACACTAGAAATATTATTTCCCCAGAAAATATTAATTTTAGAACACATGGACATTTTAAATTAACTTAAAACTCTCCGAAAAGCATGCAGATTACGATTTTGCATGTTGCCAGGAGGTTTATTTGTCCATTCTTTTGTTGTACCCTAGCCCCTATGTTTTCGAGTATACGGACTGAACAAATAATTTCATCACATCAGCCGATGGACGTCCACTGCAGGACGCAGGTCTTTTATTGAGCCTTCCAAACATCACGATCCTGAGCCGCCTGCATCCAGGAAAATTGATTTGTATCAGTTTTATGGCTTATTTTATAAGGAATATCCAATTTTTTTCATCATGACACTATCACACTAATAGCCAATTTATAAAAAAAAACACAAGATAGAAAACAAGTATTATTAAAAATTGTATCACTCTAAAACTACTAGATGTTATTATACTAGACATCTTAAAAATTAGTTTCTGTCGCATTTCAATTAATTGCACATGGTTAGACCATTTTATGTCGAATTTATATTGAATTTTTAAAAGTGAGTAGGTACTTTAATTAAACTAATTTTGAATTAGAATTGGAACTTGTGTTTAACTTATACTTCACCCACGAAACTATCGCCTCGCTTTAAACTATTCGGTTCTAGCGTCAATTTCCAGCACAAAAACAAAGCCATTAACTTCAGATACTCGCATGCGATAGCTATGCGTCAAAGTAGTAAACGCTCGTATAAATCACAGCAAATATCGCAACAATTTGCCGTGCTGTTTTGTGGCTCCTCTTGAACACGATTGACGATACATTTGTTTTGTATGTCTAATTATTGACGCATATAACTAACTAGCCACCCCTCGCCGATTCACCCTGTGAGAATACGGGAATAAAATAAAAAAATAAATAAATAAAAAAATATTTATTAATCACACAGTAACAAATTTCTAATACAATAAAAGAGTAGATCCCTGGCTCCCAAACTAGCTGTAACTGTATCTTGGGAGCCAGTGGATTCCCATTAGTGTTACTTTTTGATAATCTGTTACTTAATTAAGATAATCTGTAGTAGGCAAAACAAGAAAGGTGTATTCGTAAAAAAAGATCAAACACAAATAAATAAATGTTTGTGTGTTTTGTGTGTGTTTGTGTGTGTGTGTGTTTGTGTGTGTGTGTGTGTGTGTGTGTGTGTGTGTGTGTGTGTGTGTGTGTGTGTGTGTGTTTGTGTGGGTGCGTGTGTGTGTGTGTGTGTGTGTGTGTGTGTGTGTGTGTGTGTGTGTGTGGGTGTGTATGCGAGTGTGTGTGTATGCGTTGTGTATGAACGCGCTTGCTAAGAAAAGTATCCTCATGTGTTCGAGTTTAAAGAATATGTTGAACGATTAGATTTTCGACATAGTTGTAATCGCAATCAATTAACCAGTTAAATATGTACGTCTTAAAAGCATGATTACCTAATTTTCTGATACTGAGTTTATTTTTTTGTAATAAGTTATAAATACGTGGAGCAATATATAGGTAATGTTTACGAGCAAGACAGCTTGCAACTAATGGTCTAGGGCATGTATTTCTTCTAGAAGAAGTTATAGGGATTAAAGGAACCAATTCACGATGATACAAACGTAGGCTTTGAGAGACAAATGTCTTTCTAACACTCAGAACTTTAGCTTGTTTATATAGATCAGAAGTTGGATGGCGAAACGGCAAGGATAAACATACTTTAAGAACGGCACGTTGGGATCTCTCGATTTGTAACATATATGTTTTCGACATAGCACCCCAAACAAGAATACAGTAATTCAGTAAATAATGACATAGTGCTTTATAAGTTAATAGAATGGTGTTTTTGTCTGCAACATCTCTTAAGCTTGTAAATACATAAATTAATCGACGAACACGTTTAGATAGCACACCTGCATGGACATCCCATTTCAAATTGCTATCTATATTGACACCAAGATATTTAATATTTTCTACTCTGCACAATAGCTTGCAACAACAAGAATTGCCCAGCGTATTATTTGATGATCTGTTGCATGGGTATCCATGGATAGTTATATTAAAGTTAGTACTGGGAGACGTGACTTGCGTTTTACTGAAACAAATGAATTTCGTTTTATCAACATTTAATGTTAACAAGCTATCTTCAAGCCATTTAGTTAATATCGAGAGATTCACCTCTGCAGTTCGCTTAATTTCATCCCAGGACTTACCACTAACCAGTAGCACGGTATCATCAGCAAACATGAATATTTCTGACCCTGGAAATTTCATGTCACTGAGTTCATTCACATATATCAAAAATAAAATCGGACCAAGTGTGCTACCCTGTGGAACACCATATTTACAACAACTAGTAGAACTGGAAAATTCATCAACCCTTACATATTGCTGCCGATCAGTCAGGTAGTCTTGAAACCAGTCAAAATATAGCGTATGACACTCACAAATTATGCCTTTCTGGTGGTAAAAGAATTCAAAATCGAAAATTACCCCCTACATTACAAACTGTACCTCTTTATAATATCTTCTTAGACATGCTTTAACATTGCGTTGCTCAAAATATAGAAAGTATTTTTTTGTTAGTCTTATTCATTCCTTAACCTTTAGTCATATTAGCGCGACGTGACGTGATAGCCAAATGAATATGACCTCTGCCTTCGATTCAGAGGGCATAGATTCGAATCCAGTCCGGGGCAGGCATGCACTCCCAACTTTTCAGTTATGTACATTTTGAGATATTAGATATCACGTATTTGGTAAAGGAAAAACATCGTGAGGATACCTGCGTACCTAAGAATTTTTATTATTCTTAACGTGTGTGAACGCATTTGGCTAGCATGATGGACTAACGCCTAACCCCTGTCATTCTGAGAGGAAACTCGTGCTCAACAGTGAGCCGGATTGTTAATTATGACGTTAGATTTTGTCTAAAGTGTTACTAGTTATTCAGTAGTAAATGCGTGTGTACATAAGCTATTAGATATGCAGTGTTAATGACGTAGTCCTATTATTGCTTTATTATTTTATTTATTTACAAGAATACAGTAATTTACAAAAATTAAATAATACAACCTTAAATATATTACATTATTTAAAACTGTACTAATATACCTACACACATTTTTAGGCTGGTACGCCTTTTAAAAATATTTAAGCGATGTATACAAACTAAATAATTATTTAATAAGAATAACTATTTATTCTACCACAAGCACAGAATTCACATTTATTCAAATGATTATATAATTATATATGAATGAAATGAAATGATTATATTTACAAATGATTATATATTAATTCAATAATTATATTATAATTTTCAGGAACCATGGCTCTATCTTTTAAATTGAGCAATTATTTGAATTTCACCTTAACCTTACCTTTTTAAATACCTTCTGCAAATTGAGTAGAGCAATTGAACTTTATAAGATCAAATAGTGGACGCCCGCGTCTTCGTCCACGTGTAATTTAGTTTTTCCAATCCAATCCAGACTATAATATATCTCTACTTCAAATTTCAGATGATTCGGTTCAGTAGCCGCGGCGTCAAAGAGTAACAAACATTCATTCAATCAAAATCATCAGGTTCGGTTCCGGTTCAATCTCCGGAATCCATGGTTTTTGTGTATAAAAAGTAACTTACCTATGTGTTAAATCAGAGTAAAATCTATTTCCATTCCAAATTTCAAGCAAATCGCTTCAGTAGTAGCGGCGTTTAAGAGTAACAAACATCCAAACAAACACAAATTTTCGCGTATATAATTTTAGTAGGATTTTACAGTTCTGCGGGTAATCTTTATGGATTACGTATAAAAATATGTTTTTGTAACATCAGCTCCAATCTCCAGTGATATCCATAACGAGCCTCGGATTTCATTGTTCCCGTTATTTTCACTGCTGTTAAAATATTATTCAAAAGCTCACTCAGGTATTACTGAATTTATACGAGTATATTGTACCTAGTAGAAGGCTCAAATTCAAAAGATGTAGCCAGCTATGCTTGGAGCGGATTGCAGAAAGCCGCTGGATGCTAACGGCTAGAGACCGTTGTGCTTGTCAGTCCATAAAAGAGGCCTATGTCCAACAGTGGACGTCCATCGGCTGATAATGATGATATGTATCTAGGTATCGACCAACAATTAAAAACAATACCCATACAAAAATATAAATTTTCTGAAGTAATTATTTCGTAATTAATAATATTGTGTAAAAGGAATCGTACCTACTATTATGAAGGCAATATCTTCAATATGTGTTGGTAGCGTTCCTATTTATCATCATTAAAGGATGGATGATTAGGAATGTATACCCGACTAGAACTGTCCAATTCTTCACATCCACTTACTTGAAATCGGTTTATTGAGGTCCGTTAAAATTTCAGTTTTAATAACTATTTAAGGGGTGTGGATTTTCATCTTACTCCTTACAAGTTAGCCAGCTTCCTTCTTAGACTGCATTATCACTTACCATCAGGTGAGATTGTAGTCAAGGGTTAACTTGTAAAGTTTGAAAAAAAAACTCTCACTTTTTATCATCGCGTTTATATTAAGGGAAAGCTGTCTTATCTTCACTAGAAACGACTGAAAAGTTCTTCCTCATTTCTTTTTTTTTTCTCTCATTTATTTATTACTTCTTTTTTTTGAATTTTTAACAATATAAGTATAAAATACAAAACATTATTAAAAATTTATAAAAAAAAAATTCACCCTCCCGCTGCGGGGCATTTGAGTGCCCAAGCAACCGGTGGTCAGGGCTCCGGAGTGAGGAACCTCCTCACAATACGCGCCGTCTCAAGAGTCACTGCCTTTTGTATCCGACTCTTGATCCAACAGTTAAGCGATAGCTTCTTAAGGTGTTGGTCGAAGCTTTTCGCTATAAGACCATTGACTGAAACAACTATCGGAACAATAATAGTTGACTCAACATTCCACATGGCGGTAATCTCGTGAGCAAGGTCCAAGTATTTTGATACTTTTTCCTTTTCGGCTTTAACCAGATTATCGTCATGTGGAACAGTAATATCAACAATTATTGCACGACGCACTGACCGATCGACTAGCACTATATCAGGTCTATTGGCTACAATATACCTGTCAGTGATAATCGTTCGGTCCCAGTAGAGCAATGCACTGCTATTTTCAAGAACTGACGCTGGGTCGTACCTATAGTAAGGCATCTCAAAATCGATAAGGCCATATTGAAGAGCAAGTTGTTGGTGGATTATCTTGGCTACTTGATTATGTCTGTGCAAGTATTCGCCGTTAGCAAGGTGAGAACACCCGGACACAATATGCCTGAGGGACTCCCCAGGACGATGACACGCTCGACAGATGTTTAGAGTGCCATCTTTCATAATGTGTTTCCGGTAGTTTCTCGTCTTTATAACTTCGTCCATAATTGCACATACAAAACCCTCGGTTTCCCCAAAGAGGTCACCGAATTGCAACCAAGATACAGATGTTATTTGATCTACTTCCGGCTCAGTAAGGGCCTTGTAGAATCGTCCATGCAACTCCTTGCGCTTCCATATTGCCACACGATCTGAGTTACTAATTACTATAGGTTTGCGCCAGTTCTCTTTGCCTAGGGATAGCGGGGTAAGTCCCTTATCCACTGCAACGACATCCTGATACATACTCACATTCATCTTGAGAAAATGATCTTTGAGGTTGCACACCTCACGATTATGGAGGTTCTTGGCGTTTAAGAAGCCACGTCCTCCACACTTGCGTGGGATGTACAATCTCATTACAGATGAACGGGGGTGATGCATCCGGTATGACGTCAGCAGTTTGCGGACTTTACAGTCCAGGGAATCCAGTTCAGTTTGAGTCCACTTTAGAATGCCAAAAGTGTATATGAGTAAGGGCATGACCCAGCTATTGAAGGCACGCACCTTGTTACCGCCTGATAAAAGACTTTTTAGGACTTTTTTCAGGCGGCCAAAGAAGCGTTCCTTCACTACCTGTTTCATATTCCCTGTCTCAATACCAAGTGCTTCTGTCATTCCAAGGTATTTATAGGTCTCGCCTTCAAGGAGTGATCTGAGAATGACAGTTTCTGAAATAACTATATTCTCGGAGCTCAGTATCCTTCCTCGCTCTACATTGATGACCGCACACTTGTCTACACCAAATTCCATCCTTATGTCATTGCTAAAGGTTTAAGTAATCTTCAGCAATGACACTAGGTCTGTGCGCTTTGATGCATACAGCTTGAGGTCATCCATGTAAAGCAAATGAGATATGAGCTCACCACTCCTGCGAAGGCGAAAGCCTAGCCCTGAATCCCGCAGTAAAGTACTGAGAGGATTAAGGGCTAGACAAAACCATAGAGGGCTCAAACTATCGCCCTGGAAAATACCTCGCCTAATCCCTATCAGTTCGTTCGATTCAGAACACTCAGAAGCGCCTGGGTGACGAAGAACTGTCATCCACTGTCTCATACATGACTCAAGAAAAGAGCATAGTGTTGTATCGACCTTGTACAACCGCATGACCTCCATAAGCCATGAATGAGGCACTGAATCATAGGCCTTCTTGTAGTCTATCCAAGCAGCCGCCTTATCCTCATTTCTTATTATTAAGTGTCTATTGAACATTATCTAGTTTTTCATTTGATGCTTTGATTGTTTTTGTGACAAAAGCGACTTTATTCACTTTTTATCCGATAAAATTTGGAATAGTTCGATTGTTTCCATTGTAGCTATAGAATTGTTCCATTTGAAAATCAATTTATCTTTCCGTGATTCTCTCTATCGCTCTGTTATTGTATATGGAATCGGTAGAAAAAGCTTTGGTTTTTAAAATCTTGCAGTAAATTTTAACAGAGAATAAAACATCACGTTCCATTTAACGCGACTCCATTTCTCTATTGTGACTCTGTGAACGACAAAAGTCATAGAGTGAGCTATTCTTATAAAACAAAACCGCCCATTTACGAATAACTTAGCTTCTGAAAAGATAATAATCTATTTTTAGCTAAAGGACGATTTAAAGCTGTCACAGTTTATCGCTGAAAGAGATTCAATAACCAGGGCCCTCTTTTTATAAAAGATACAAATTAGTCAATCAGTGATCGGTCGCAGGCAGGGATTTGATTTAAGTATATTGTGACACAAAAATTCTAAATACAAAACTCATTCAAGTTATAATAAGTATAATTTATACTTTTAAAACACTTTTTTAAAACGTCAGATTTGTTTGTTTGTACTGACCATCGATTCGAAAAACTATGATTTGCTGAGAGAACCTGCAACAAACACAACAGTTGTTAAATCATAGTTTCACCACTCAATAATAATGAAATGAAACGAAATTTATTGTTAAAATAAGTCCTTTTACAATGCCCTGTTTAATGAATTAATTTCCTATAATAAAAATAATTTTAACAATCATGAAAGATCTGGATTAATAGAAATTAAAACTAACATGCAGAATAATTGCGTCTGTGTGTGTCTCTCTCTCTCTCTCTCTCTCTGTGTGTGTGTGTGTGTGTGTGTGTGTCTGTGTGTGTGTTTGCAGGTGTGTGTTTTAGTGTGATTCTAATTAGCTTTGTACCAGATAATCTACTTTAACTCAACATACGTATATGTGGTTATTAAAGTTTTGGTTTAATATTTTTTGATTTTTAGATGATTAAATCTCTATATTTGTAATTTTAATAATTTACAATGATTGTTATATTTATTACAATTTATTTTACTTTTTGTCTAAAAACGGAAGTTGATACAATAGTCTCCAAGCATCTTTGTAATTAAGGAATTCTATCCATTTCGTAGAAACCTCGAATTATATTTTTTTAACATAATATTACTTAAATGTATGCATTGATAGGTGATAAGTCTAAAACTTTAGGAAATCTTGTTATTTTTGAAGGCGATATGCTCATATTAGTGATATTAATGTCCATTTCTAAAACGAGGTCATATAAACATATAACGAGCTTTTCTCATAAAACAAAACTGCCCCATCAACGAACAATTTTACTACTGTCTAAATAGCTTGATTATATAATATAGCTAGTTAAATAGCTATAAAATCAACGTTGTACAAACAAACATATAAACGATAACAGGACGATCTAAATCTGTCACGATTTATTGCCGGGAGAGATTCAATAACCGCGGCCCGTTTTTTATTGAAGATACAAATTAGTCAATCAACAATCGAGCGCCGGCAGAATTGGCAGCACTCACTTTATTAACGCTTTTTACTCTATTTGCCGCAGGTCTGCTGTCACAATATAACTTTATTCGCATAGATATAACATAGTGCCTCGCTCGCAATTTCTTTTTTATATATATATATAATATTATTATTCGTTTTTTATATAAACAATATAATCTTGTTAAGCCGTTGAGCCATGACAGCCCAGTGGATATGAACTCTGCCGGATATCGGAGCCTATGGGTTCAAATACGGTCCAGGGCATGCACCTCCAACTTTTCAGTTGTGTGCATTTTAAGTAGTTAAATATCTAGTGTCTCAAACGGTGAAGGAAAAACATCGTGAGGAAACCTTGAGGAATACATAACAAAGAATTTTCTTAATTCACTGCGTGTAAAGTCTGCTAATCCGCATTGGGCTAGGCAGCGTGGTGGAATATTGGCCTAACCCCACTAATTCTGGGAGGAGACTCGAGCTCAGCAGTGAGCCGAATATGGGTTGATAATGATGAATGATGATGAAATCTTGTTAACCGTAACATCTAGGATAGTTTCTTATTAGGATCTGATGCCGTTTTCATCATAGACAGACATATCATTAGAAATTCAAAAGGTTAAGCATTTTTAACGTTAGCTTTTAGCGTTGTGGTAGCGTTAGTCTGTGTAATATTATATCAATTAATGCTAGCCGCTCACCATCCAGTAAACCCACATACCTGCAGCGCTAGCGGCTTGACAGCCTATAAAACTGATAGTATGTAGTTTGCGATCGGCATGACGTCATGTAATTCGCAACCAATACACGATCAGTTTTATAGGCTATCAAGCCGTTAGCCATTATGATATTGGGTCGTCAGTGGACTGCAAAGAATGAAACAGTATCGATTATATTATACGAGTATAGCCCTCGAATAAAAATTTTCAAAATATCTTATATTTACAGAATTAGACCTGTTACAGTTTTATTTATACTTATAGTTATAGATTTGGGCAATTCTGCCACATTAGTCGGTCATTATGACAGCCATGTTTTTTTTTATTCTCTACAAGTTAGCCCTTGACTACAATCTCACCTGACGGTAAGTAATGATGCAATCTAAGATGGATGCGGGCTAACTTGTAAGGAGTAGGATGAAATCCACACTCCTGATGGTTTCTACACGACATCGTACCGGAACGCTAAATCGTTTGGCGGTACTTCTTTGTCGGTAGGGTGGTAACTAGCCACGGCCGAAGCCTCCCGCCTGCCAAAAACACCCATTTGCAATAAGTGTGAAAAACAGCTACTTACGAGTACATAAGAAAGTAATAAGAATAAGAACTTTTGTTTTTCTAAGTCGACTGCTAAATTAATAAGCTTTCGTGTATTTTGGCTATTGAAACCGTCGTTAAGCAGTCAGTCCATCACGGGTCAAAGAAATTCGGCCAATTACGCCACTCCAATATTGCATGGAATAATAAAATTACAATTGGCTAAAACATTACACTTAATGGAAAGTTACAGTTGCGTTTAACCTTTGGAAAAAATAATTACAAAACATTAATATTGGTCAGATAAAAACTCTCAATGTATTTTTCACCGTAACATATTCGGGAGATGTTGGCTCGACAATGTTATACAAAAACTTTTACGGTTTTTTAACAAAAATTCGCAAATCTAGGGATAACTTAATATAACCATGAATCAATAAAGGAATTTTTGTAGCTAGCATCACAGGGCTTGCTTTCTTTTCAAACATGATATCATGATTTTAGCTTTTTTATTATCAAAACTTTGGCGGGTTTCAGACTCTCTTTACATTCTAACTCTCTGCTGTATCACAAGGCTATCGATAGAGTACGAAACGCAAAGCTGAATGCAACCAATTATGTTTTACTTAGCCCGATATAAACATTCGACTAACTCTCTGCTGCATATCTAATTAAAAGGCTATCGATAGAGCACGAAACACAAAGCTGAATGCTACCAAAGATTTTGTTACTTAGCCCAATATAAACATTCGACTAACTCTCTACTGCAATCATTACAAGGCTATCGATAGAGCTCGAAACGCGAAGCGCAATACCACCAATGATGTTTCACTTAGCCCAATATAAACATTAAGAGTGTCCAATATGTAATATGGTGGTTACAAATGGTTCTGGATCTCAGATTCTGGAAAAGTTAGGAGCCTGATATTTGGGTAAATGATATTTCAAAGTGTTAGCTTCGTTATGACTATACAAAATACACAATTTGTAAAACTTTTCTCGATAGTTTATTTTTTTGAAAAATAAATGTTTTGCTCACATTTTGCTTTCAATCTCAGGAAAAGCAAACTTATTTTCTTAAATTTTTGTTTTGTATAGAAAATTAGGTATATATCTTGAACATGGCCATTTTGTTTTTCGTTATGTTGTTTAATTTTTTAATTAAAAAAGAAAAAAATACCTTTTTCATTGCCAACTAAAGAAGATACTGTTGACAAATTTTGAACGAAGATCTACAATTTATAAAAAAAAACGCTTAAACCACTTTGATCATACTTGTAATATACTAGTAAAAATACTCGTTCGCACTTTGATCATACTCATAATGTACTCGTACTTTATCTAACGCCCGTAATCCTCTTGTCTATAATCTGACTATAATTTGATGGCCTCCGTGGCGCAGTGGTATGCGCGGTGGATTTACAAGACGGAGGTACTGGGTTCGATCCCCGGCTGGGCAGATTGAGATTTTTTTTAATTTGTCCAGGTCTGGCTGGTGGGAGGCTTCGGCCGTGGCTAGTTACCACCCTACCGGCAAAGACGTACCGCCAAGCGACTTAGCGTTCCGGTACGATGCCGTGTAGAAACCGAAATTGGTGTGGATTTTCATCCTCCTCCTAACAAGTTAGCCCGCTTCCATCTTAGACTGCATCATCACTTACCATCAGGTGAGATTGTAGTCAAGGGCTAACTTGTAAAGAATAAAAAAAAAATCTGCGTCTAGATAATCATACATTTTACATAAGTATGTAGAGAGTACATACACTCTTTCACTGGCAACATATGGTACCGCGCAGTATTGATATACAGCCATCGCGTCTGGATAACGCGCGTGAAATTTTTCCCAACTGAACCCAGCCAAACAGTGGTGAATTACAGTTTTTCAGCAGTAGACGCTTAAAACTAAATAGCAGAACACCTGCACACAATTAACGCTAAGTTTCTGTTGTTTCAGCTAATAACTGACATAAACGTGCAGCTGGCTTTGTTCCGCGACCTCCTGATCCACATCGGGCAGCCGCACGACTGTCCCGAGCTACGCGAGCGCGTGCGTAGGCTACGCCGCACGTGCGTTGAGGCCACCAAGCAGACCAGCCAGCTAGTTCTGCCTGCCTCCAAAAAGTAAGTGCCTCCTACTTTGATGCGTATGAAATTAAATATCACATTGGATAGAAGCAGGCGTTACTTTGCGGAAGTTCATCATGATTATATAATGATTTATTTATTTTGTCGGACCTGGGTGACGTTGTCGCATGGGTTCGTCGACTTTTCGCGGATGATAGCAAAATAAATAAATCATTATATAAATATCACGTGTCTCAAACGGCGAAGGAAAACATCGTAAGGAAACTTTATATCTAATAACCAGAAATTTTTCTTAATAATTTCTCTGCGTGTGTGAAGTCTGCCAATCCACATTGGACCAGCGTGGTGGACTATTGGCCTAACACCTCTCGAGGTCGAGGTCGAGCTCAGCAGTGAGCCGAATACGGGTTGATAACGACAGAGAACGACGAAATTTCATAGTGAAAGATATTTCAGAAAACTTATTTCTCACCAGATTCATCTGATCTCATCCAGTTACCCTATTCACTAATTTGGTCTATATTTACAACCTATTAAAATAAACATCAAATCAAATAACCAGCGCATGTTTCCATAGATCCTTTTGTTAAAAAAAATCACAATGTCAACTGGGCAATATCATCTTCCTACTTTATGATATCCACTACGGTCAGTAGGCCGGATGACATTCTTAAAAGCTTTTATTTAACTTGCAATGTATGTATGTTATGGTTTTAAAGGAAAAAAAAAACTTAAAAAAAAAAACTTTTATTTAAACGCTATAAAACGTTTTTTCTTTTCGCAATTTGCGAATAAACTAGTACCAATTACAATAAATATTTAAATTTATCTGGTAGCTTTATTATATTTTCAATTTCATTAAGTACTGATTGGTAATTGAACCTCGCGACAAACTTTTGTTATCATATAAATTGTATATAATGAGGTTATAAATTGATAGTTACAATTTAAAAAAAATACATATTTTCTTCTTTTTAGAACGTTTAAATGACAGCTTTTTTAAAAAAAATTTACTTTTAATTTTAACACTACAAACTGGCCAACTCCGGAGTGCTACTGAGAATTTCTTAAAAGAAAATAAGATATATTTCGTAGCCTAATCCAGGATTCAAACTCAAAACCACATAACCTAACCATTGGACAAACGAGACAAAATTAGAATAACATACATTGATATATGTAAATTAATGCGTTGTAAATATTTCTACCAGTTAATTAACTGTTCCAACTAGTTAAAGAGAAATTTCACTAAAAAGAAAATTTTGCTCCTATAAATCTCCGCTTCAGTGGACCCTACGGTACCCAAACTGCCTCATGTAAATGGGTTAAAGTTTGTCAAACTCTTTACTTGTTAACAATTTAATTGAACTGGGGCAAGTGAACTTAACAAAGAAGTATTTAATTAAAGTAGACAACCTTAATATTGAGTAGGTAAGTAAGAAAACATTCCTTTATGATCGCGCCCTGTCTGATGTGTGCGTTTGTTTATTCTAAATAGTTTGAAAATAATTTAATGCTTAAGATCTATATTAGATCATCATCATCACCAACATCATATAACATAAGCCGATGAGTGTCCAGTAGGCTAATTCACTAACTTTGACGTTTGTTAGTTGACATTCAATGTAACGAATGTCATGCGATGCCTATTGTTGTTTGTGGATATCATTTATTAGGACATTTCACAGTTAATTTGATATTTATTTTAAAATGTTATTAATAAAGACCAAATTGGTGAATAGGCCAACTGGGCCTGTAGCAAAGTGGCACCTCGATTATCTTTCTACAAACGAATCACTTCGAAAATTAAAAACAAATATGAGAATGTCATTCATTATTGACGTCAACGTGATCAGGTTATCTCTCATTGCCATACATTTTATTAGCTTTCGAAGCATTAGCGTTTATAGAAAGAGATTCGACGTGCCACATGGCTACAGGTCCAGGATAGACATAGACGTAGGGACTTGAAAATTCAACGCCGCCTGAAGCTGCTGGTTAGCTTCAAATATTCTATATCATCAGCCCCCCTAGCCAAGTGACATGTCAATTTTCTTTCTACGATCGCTAACGCTTCGAAAACTAGAAAGATATATGAGAATGACATTTGCTGTCGACAGGTCACGCGATCAAGATCTGTCATTCACATATATTTTTCTCTAGAATCGACGTGCCACTTGGATAGGGAACAGTCCATCTAGTGAGATGTTGATGCACACTGTACTATGCATTACGGGTCGCCATTCCAATATCTTGGTTCTCAACCGTACATCGGTTATTCGAACCACATAAGATATTGCTAAAAGCTAACGCTTTCTTATATCTGTTATTCGAACAATGTGAGATAACTGAAAATATTAAAAACCAGAAAATAGATATCGTAGTTTGGAAACCGCGTACCTGGATGTGAAATTTCCCTGCGGCGAATTTATAATGCACCCTCTCTGCATCTAAGTTTAACCTACAGAAAAGTTTCAACCGGAATATTTTACTTTTTTATTTTACTTTACTCGTAAAATAACTAACCACGTTTAATACAAATATTCGGTTCAACAGTGAACAAAGCATATACAATTATGTACCACATTTTAAATTAATAAAATTATTTTAGAATTTAAACTAAAATTATTCGGGCCAATAGTTTGTATAATAACGAAATATTTCAACAAGCTCATGTGGAATGAGCAGTTAATTTATTTCATAATTATTCTTATGTATAGGTAAATATTTTTTTTATTTTGATAATGATTATTCTATATCCGGTCATTCAACAGGAAATAGTTTTCATTTTGATTCCTTTACGTAAAAAAATACAATAAATGGCTAAAAATTACACTATAGTGACCTCTTATAACAAAAGGATGCACAATCGTGTAGAAAATTTCAATTAATAACTAGCCACTTTTCTTTGATAGTTTTAGAATTATAGGTAAAGAAAATTATACCTAAAGGCCTTTAAATATAGTTGAATATTCAATTCAAATTTAGTCATTAAAATACCAAACTCAGAGCAATTTCAACTTTAAGAATTGAGTTTAAGGTTGAATTTGCAAATGCGAAATTGAGTGCCAAGGAGTTGTGTTTGGGTGTGGACGTTTTTTGGTCGCTGATTGTGCATCCACTTTTTAATGTAGTTTTACTGGCTGAAATTAAATAATCTTAAGTCAGATTAATCGTATGTACAATTATTAATTCCAGTCAGTAAAATGGCATTTCAGTGACAGTTGCACTTGTCATTTTACTGACTGGAACTAATAATAATCGTACTATACACAATGGATATTATACAATCTTAATGATTTGGTTTATTTTTAATTTCTACGTCCTAAAGGTATCCGAATTTCATAATTAGGTACTTGTTTATCTATAAATGCCAAGAAGTGCAAGATGATGGTGACGTTGGTGATGATAAACATCTAATTACTTGATTTTCGTTCACAAAAGAATTCTTTACAAGCACTCGTGCAGGCAATGTTCTTTTTACGTGACTTCTACCTCGCATATACCAGAACGATAAACGAGATAGATTAATGATGTTTCACTACAAGACAAATAGCCGTACCCGAACAAATATATTTATGACCCCTACATACGGGTTCTCGTGCTTCAAATTGGTTATTCAATAAAAACTTTGGTAATAAAACAGTCGCCGGGCCGAATGTTAGTTTAACTTTAAACCAACTGAGGTTAACTTTCCGGTAGGTACTGCAGACTCATTGACATTCCGAAGCGCATATAGGCCATGACCTGGTGACGGGGTACACTTTTACAATTTAAATGAAAAATGTACTTTTTAAGTTGCTCCTCTCATACTAAACAAGGCACGAATCCCGCTCGCTATATTGTTAAGTCTGTTGCACACAGATTTCATTTGCTCCTACCGACTGCGCCAATTTCTCACATCATAATTAAGGCATGTAAAAGTTTGTATGTTATATTGTTTGATTACTCTAGGAAATAATCTTCGAAATGATCACTTGACTCTTATTTTAATTTATAGGTATATTTATCACTTATGGATTATTTATTATTAGTATATTCTACCAAAACTTTAATTCTCTGTTTATTGCTTAGATTTTTAAGGTTTTAATTTTCAATGCTTGGATTTTCCAAGGCTTTAATTAACAATAAACGATATTAGCGCATGGTTTGAAATCTAAGTTCTTCATTGCATACCCTCAAAGTGTTGCTTTATTATACGCCAAGGTTAATTTAACTTGAGGTGGTTTGATCCATCAACAATTGTTAAAATATTATTAAACTGAGAAAAAAACTACGAGTATCTCTTTAAAGAATCCTCTTCCATAAATTTTATCCATAATTTAAAAAAATCGGCTATAACCCTTGGCTATATATAATATTTATCTACATGTACTTCATATGTAGTATATTGCGTTTGAAGTTAAAGCCTAAACAAATAACAGACTTCCTCAAATGTTATCTGCTTAGTCATATATATGTGTAGAAGAAAACTACATAACGTAATGGCAAAAGTTTACGTCTGCGACCCTTTGATTTAGGTGAAATGAATCTAATAAAATAACCCTCCTGTGGCTTTCATTTGCTAAAATTTGGGCAATTTTCTGAAATTAGGATTGATTCATATTCCTCTAAAGTTATCAAAATCAATAACTGTTACTTTTTTAATACCTTGATACATATTAAGTATTACTTAATCTTCTTGTTATTCTAAAATAAATGAATTATAAACTTCACGGATTTTAATAAAAATCTTTGGACTGGATTTTAATAAAATTAACAAAAAAATCTGATTTGGGAATTATAGGTTCTACGAAGTCTTTGTTATTTATAATACTTCTTTATATTAATTATTCTTATATCTTATAATCTAATACATAAAAATTCTCGTGTCACGATGTTTGTTACCAAACTCCTTCGAAACGGCTGGACCGAATTTTGTTGAAATTTCGTGTGCATATCGGATAGGTAGGGTTATGTTAATATATAGTTAGGGTATATAACAAAACAACTTTTACTGGGTCAGCTATAGTAATTATATAATAATCTTTTGTATCTTATAATACTTCTGTATAATAATTATAGTGAACTGAATGACCTGATTATTATACTTATTAACCTAAAAGGTATAATACTCACACAAATCATGCCATAAATCTTATTGAATTATAGCCTCTTTAAATCCAAACAATACAACATTCAAAACGTTTAATCAAAGAAAATGTAGAGCACAAATAACGGAACCGCCGCGTTGTATCCGACTTTTCTCATCAAAATTTTGAAATCTTCACAGTATTTCGCTATTGTACGTATTAAATACAGAGAGAAAATACACAGTGGCATTGTCTCGTTGGAAATAGGAAACGTAAAGGCGCAAATGAAGGTGGGAGGCAATAGGGCCCTTGCAGTCTGGGAGGTTTTGTAAAGTTGCCAGACATGGAAAATGGCTTGATTGATTATATTATTGTTCTTTATGAGTTTTAATTATAAAACTGTAAAAAATAAAAAAAATATTTTTAAATCTCTTGAACACGCAAAACCAGCTGAACGGATTTGAGTTTTTTAAAGAGAAATTATTGCGAATTTCACGGCTATTCGGTCCATGTGATTCTTCTGGGTATCGAGCTATTTGGACATTAGTTTCCTTAAATGTGATATGACACCAAACTTATTAAGGGTTTTTGTACAATTTTAAGGTAGGAATACGATTTGATATTATATTTATATAGGTATCTACACAAAGTTGCAGCAGTATTGTCATGAATAATTATTTTGTCCTGGGTCCTAGGACCATAACTGTATTTTCATTTTGTGAATAAATATTAATTCTAAGCCTCAATTTATAAGATACCTAACTGAGATTTAAAAAGTTCCATCCGATAATTTCTTCGTCTTTTCTTTGTACAGGTCAACCAGTGAAGGCTGTGCTGACCAGCCTCAGCTGGTGTTGTTGTACTTCATGTCGCAACTACTCCTCCGAGAGCTCGCCAAGTGCCATCGGCTGGTGCAGCTCGTGCCTATGGACATGACTTCGTACTATGGTAATATTAACTATACTTTAAAAGAACAACGTTTATACAACTATAATATATAACCTAAATATATTTAGAAAGTATTCTTTAAACGAAGAACATTTGTACAACTCAAATGATGACATCTTCAAACTTAGACCACATGCACACGATCAATTGTGGCGTAACCGCAAAGATTCGCCGTATTAGTATAAACGAGCATTAAGGCGATGCAGTAACTCGACGTGTTCTGTTTATTTGTGCTTATTTAACATTTACCTTAAGTCGGGTCACCTGCTAGATCTATCGATTACTGTATTGTAGTACTAATTAACGACTTGTCTTGGTGGCGGCCGTCTAGTGCGCGTGGTACGTTTGGGTCAGTCCACACGACGCATTGCGATTGCGACGTAGCACTAGACCGTATTTTTTTTTATTCTTTACAACTTATTCGTTGACTACAATCTCACCTGATGATAAGTGATGATGATATCTAACCGTGTCACTACGCCGTTCAATAGAAACATCCGCGATACAACCTACGCCGCAGGTTGCGTCCCCCATCAACCATAAATCAACCAACCAACCAACCAACCAACCACCACCAAGACCAACCATCAAGACGAGTTGGAAGGGGTGTACGTACAATAGTGTTAGAAGCGTCCATATTCATCAGAATGACCGTAAACATTTTAGATATGGATCTGAAACTTATAACTGGATCTGTAACTTTTAACTAGATCTGAAACTTTAAAGTGGTTGGTAAATAAATTACAAATAAACCGGAAGTATACACTATACACAGTGTGATGCAACTTAATATTCAGTTAGGTATAAAATTTAAAATTTTTAATTTTCAGTAAGTACTTTACGTATGTGTTCGTAGGATTGGATTTTTTATTACGTTGCTACGTTGTTTACGTTGTTTTTATTAATTTTTCAAAGATAAAATTAACCCGAATCACTAAAAAGATACTTATTCTAATTCATATTAAAATTTTATAAAATGACAATACTCTAGTACTAAGTTTATGACAATAATGCGAATGTACTTTGAGAGGGCGACAATGGAATTTGGACCGCGTTGGCTTTGGGATAAGGATGATTATTGAATTGTGTCAACAATAATTCCCCACATAAATAATGACCCACAATTCTCTAATAAAGCATAATTTTAGACGCCGAACTCTTAGGATCGTGGCAACCCTTCGCTAAATACCCTAAAAGTTTAACCTTTAACGGAGATTTTTGGTGGATTGCTAGTTGCCACGAATCTAAGAATTATATGGTATGGTATGGTATTATATTATATGGTATATAAAAGTAACAATCATAGTGATACTATGATTGTTACTTTTGAAATATATCATGTCCGAAATGAAAAAAATAAATAAATAAATAAAAATCTTGTCAATAAATAGAGAACCAACTGAACTTTTTAATAGGCGTGTACAACTCCTAAGCTAAACAATTTACCTACATTGATTTATATGTTATACCCACCGAGTAACGTGCGTAACCAGCGTGAGTCTTTACAAGCAACGTACTGAAGCCAACGAAACCCATTAAAAACAAACGTCACGCGTCTCCTGGACAACCGCTTATACAAACTTTTTTCATAATTTTTATTTCAAAATTTAACACTAACAACAATTACGTAAATTAATATAATAATCAATAATTACCAATAAAAAATACTCCTTCTTATTTCTTTAGTTATTGTGTCAGTTTTAAAATATTAAAAAACATAAGACGCCATTTTGTTGAATAATATTGAAAATTACTGATGCGACCGTTCGTGTCGTACTGACTCGAGAATGTATTACTTTTGAATTTTGTATTTGGAGCGGCTACGACACCGTCGTGTTCCGTACGCTCTATCTGTATGTTATTGATTAATCTGTGGTTATACCAAAAAAACAATATCCTACACAGAAAACCGAGCCGGCCCCTCGAACTTCGGGAACGTGATAAGCCAGATCTTGTTGTGCAAGCAGATCACGCCTGACTTCAATCAAGAGGAACTCTGCAGCATCGCCAAAGACACGCAAGAAATTACGAGAATCGTTAACGACATACAAGAGTACCTGCCACAACACGAAAACCTTAATCACCTAGGTAATTATATTTAGTCCAAATTAACAAAGGTTTTAAGAAATTAAATAACACGTGTCTCTAACGGTGAAGGAAAAACATCGTGACGAAACTTACCTGAGAATTTTTCTTAATTCTCTGCGTGTGTGAAGTTTGAGGAGACTCGTGCTCAGCAGTGAGCCGAATATGGGTTGATAATGATGATGATATGAAGATATGAAGAAAGGTTTTTATTCTTTTTCGCATATTGAGACGAGTTTGTCTAATTTCCACTGGAAACTTTAGTTGCCTATAAATAGAAATATACTATATATGGAGGGGGCAGGAAACCGCTGGTTATATGCGACTCGTGACATCAGTTGTTTTTGGAAGTCATCACAAAAGGTCTACGTCCATCGGCTGATGTGATGATTTATACTGTTTATTCATGTGCGTAGGAAAGTGGTATAAACGTAAACAAATACGTTTAGTAAATAAGTGACTGCGTTATAAATATTTCATCTGTGTCAAAATTATATTCAGTCATGTTAGAATTTCATCATCATCATAACAGCCGATGGGCGTCCAATGTTGGACATAGACTAATGCTGCATCCAGCGGTTCCCTGCAACGCGCTTGATGCCCTCAGTCCACATAGTGGGGGGTCGACCAACGCTGTGCTTTCCGATGTCGCCGTTCCAGCAAATGACAACGTCAGAATTTAGAGCATTTATATTACAAACAATATAAACATTACATTACGCATTCGCTCCGTAGATCATAGTTCACAGATCATATAAGTAAAGTAAATCCTCGATTTACATGCGAGGATTACGAGCTTTGTATAGGCTGTGAATCCCTCCAAGGATATTAGAAACACACCAAGGAAAATATGTAACGTTCTTTTTATTTTCCTCACGCACTACATTTACATATTTCAATATTTCGATTAGGTATTTGCTATATAGATAGTAAACATTTTATGTTCTCAATATCAACACACTCTAATTTACATGTTGATAGAAAAATGCATAGTAAGTAGTATGTACTACAGAAGAACCCTACGATCACGATCTGCCAATTCATAAAAATGGCATGCTGTGATAAAACTACAAGGCAGACAATTGAGAAAACGTATTGAATTTTTAAAAATATATCATACCGTAGCTTACTACAGCACACCTCAAACGGAAAAATCTAGGATTCGTTCATGGATTGTACACATTCGTACTTCACTGTTAGTTATCAAGATTTCATCCACATAACATATAGATTTAAAGCTACCCTAGCCACGTAAATGGATAGGTGAGGCACTACTCTCTTAATTCCTTAAGCTGTTGCCAAAACTTTCTTTATTTGCGAGATGTTTGCGAACTGAAATTTAACTTGCTCATCAAGTCATCAGCTTCAGCAAACTGTCAGTTGTTGTATATAAATAAAGTTATTTAAGAGTAGATATATCATGCTAACTTGTCGAAAATTATATTGCAAATTATGGAATAGTAGAATACGTTTTAACTGCGATTGTAAATGACTACGAATCATAAGAGAAGCAAACTTACAATTCCTTGGCATATAATTTTTGTGGTACCTTTTATTCAGGTACCTCTGTTTAATAGCTTTGTTAAATACTTGATTTTTGTTACAGAAACCAGCGTGGCGCTTAAAGGCGACGACGTCAACGGCCTATGGAGGAACAAACGACGGGGTTCCCTCTACAAGGGCATGGGAGTGCTCTGTTGTATGTCACGGCCCAACTACCTCTGAGGGTGACGAACCTCGCCCACGCGGCGGCACCGGAGTGCAGATTAAGGGATGATTTATATAACCGGGCTGTGACCGGGCGGGTCGAAGCTGAGTATGACCGTGGTGTAGACGAGCGTCGTACCTCAGTAGACGAGCCCGGACGGGACACGGATCATGCACTGTGTAATATAAACTGCTTCATACTAAATGTATGTAATGGTTCAAAACCGTGCCCCGTCCGGACCACGACACTGCTCGCCCCGGACACGGCCCGGTCTTATATAAATCATCCCTAAATTATAACAAAGGACTTACAAGTCAAAAGTTCAAAACACCAGTGTAACATTAAAAAACCTCATGCGTTCGCAAATGTAAGTGAACAACATTATCTACTAAGTAGGAGCTAAGGAATGTATGATTCATCAAGAGTAGAAATGAAAGGGTCCATTAGATCGCTACACTAGTGAAAATCAAGTGCTTCGTCTGATTTTAAAAATGTGAATTCGTTCGCAATAGCGAACCTTCAGAACTAAAATAACCTAAGTCAAAAATAAAATAATTGTATTTTTTGTTTTAATCTTTTTTAAAATAATCAAAGCCTCAAGGCACCAGTAAGCATGAACTTGCTTACAATAGCACTGATCAGAGTTTTCGATGGAAATATAGGTACCTACCTAATTAACGAAACAAAGATCCTAGAAAAATATACGATTCTAATATGAGATAGATAATATCAAAATTAGAAAGTCATTTTCTAAACCAACGTTAATCAAACACATTTATTGTACTTTTTGTCGTAGGTTACTTTCGAGCTGAAGGTAGTTACATACCATCATAAGTGAATGTTTCAATTAATTATAATATCATTATAATAATATAGAGTTAGGTGCACACTTATAATATATGGGATATTATTGTGAATAGCCTGGAGTGGGATCAATTGCGTTAAGTAGATTATAATTAAACCTTATGTTGCACCACTTATTATCTATATACCTAGATTAGAGCTGCAATAGTAAACGGTTTACTTTAAATATTTATAAAATAAAGCTTATGAAAGACTTATCCGCTAAATATTTATTGCACATTTTGTTAGAAATATTCTTATGAGAATATTTACAAGAATCGTAATTTGAAACACTTTTTTCAGTGTTTTGTTTATGTCTTGTGAAAGAAGTTAGTACCTAGCGCTTTCACAAAAATAAATAGCTCTTTGGCAAAATCTTTAGCAGATTGTGATGTGACGTAATATTTTCTTATTTTATATATTTCGCAGGCTACCTTGTAGAGCATTAGTACCTCTAGCTTTCCGAGTTTATTAAGAATTGTCTTGAATTGAATTACTTGGTATACATTTTGAACTATATCGATATAATACTCGTATGTGTAATAATAAGGTAATATAGCTCATATTTTTATCAGAATGATCTTTTTAAAATCTAAATTGCCTATAATTCATTTATGTATATACCTAGTCATATTTCCCACTGATTATTTGGACGTAGTGATATTACTATATACTATTTTACTTATTTTACGATCTGTTAGCTCAAGTCTTAAATAAGTTTAATCAAATACCTAATAAAATCTAAATTGCCTATAATTCATTTATGTATATACCTAGTCATATTTCCCACTGATTATTTGGACGTAGTGATATTACTATATACTATTTTACTTATTTTACTTATTTTACGATCTGTTAGCTCAAGTCTTAAATAAGTTTAATCAAATACCTAATGCATCAGAATTTGCATATCCTGTACCTACCTAAATATGAATTTACTGGTAAAAATAATTTAAGGATATAATTTTTTATCAAATGCGAGTAATTGAAGTAGTGAAACTATGTCCAATTCTCTCGTCTTCCAATATTAAATTTGAAGATGCAAATGATCTCATTAGTAATAATTATAAGTGATGAAGTACAGAGAGTTATAAAACTCATATATATTTAAAAATACAGGTTCTTTAAATTACCAAAGACATTTAATCTAATCATTACAATATAAAGAAAGAAATAACTAATAATTTTGTATTGTTTCCTTGTAATACAAAACCAGAGACTGCCTTTTTAGTTTTTACTGATTATTATCTTATTATTCCTACCTACTAGAATACTCTGTTTTAATATGAATAATATAAGCAAACTAATTATTATTTAAAGAATTGTATTATTGTGCCTGATGAATTGTCCATTAAATATATTTTATTATAAACTAAGGTAATGCCCAAAGAATGTATAACTCAGAGTTATTTGACTTATGTATTTATAAGTTATATTTATGTTATTCTACTAATATATTTATTGATTTCATGTTATCTAACAC
The DNA here is from genome assembly GCF_947172395.1 of Bicyclus anynana. NCBI lineage: Eukaryota > Metazoa > Arthropoda > Insecta > Lepidoptera > Nymphalidae > Bicyclus > Bicyclus anynana. Next base: position 12,170,451 of record NC_069083.1, read on the forward strand.
AACTAAGTAACTATAACAAAACTATATAAACCTTGACTTGTATATGGCATAAATACGACACTATTGTCCTTTGACTAAAAAGCGGCTAATACCTAAGTTTCTGAGATGCTATGCGGAATAAACATACATAATGAAACCACAGACTCGATATATGAGTAAAATATTGGATTAATTTGACGTTTAACATTATCTCATTTGTTTAGTGATGTGGTTGAAAACATGAAAATTAAATGCTGTTGTCAACTTACTCAAACAGCATTTTACAGTCAAAACACATACTCTAAATAATGTATTATTTGATATAACGATCTATTATAAATATAAAAAAAAAAATATTTAAATCAAAGATCAAAAAGTAAAAGAGAGAGACATACACTAAAAATACATACTGACATAACATACTAAATGCCTAATGCACCGCTACTACGTGGACTATAACCCTACCATGAACTACGCGCTATGTTTCTCATATGCAGTGCAAAGATCTAGAATACCCTTTCAGCTTCCATTCTTCCTATCACGAACACGTTAAAGATACGTTACATTATCTTCAGGTTCAGAGTGAGTACATAGCTTCTTGGCCAACAAATTTCTGCTACATCATAGCTTCCCATCACGTGTAATTCAATAAAGTGTTAACCTACTATTATCATTACTGTATATGTAAAAACTAGAATACGAAACTAGGCCTACATTCTCGAGGGAAAAAGAGTATACAAATCACAAAGATTTGAAAGAAATTTCACTTCAAAAAATAATTCAGAATTATCTAATATTAACATAACTTTAAAATGAAAAAAATAGGGTTAGCCGATTTTTAGTTGCAGGAAGGCGACATTGTTAATTTTAATATCTAGTAAACCTTAATGTACTTGTAACTGTAGGTATTTTAATATTTATGATGTACATTATTAGATCAGTGTGGCTATGCGGATTATATTAAGTAACTATACCTATTACGAGAATACATTATACAATGTTAGGTAGTGTGGACGTATTACAAATAATTAATTATTCACATACGTGATAATGACTGGTTTAGATCCCGGCAAGTAAGTTGAACATTGAAAAATGCAGTCATTGCGCACGTACCATACCATAAACCAAAGCCAAACGCATGCTTCATGGTTGCCCAGCTGGCCTACTCACTAATTTGATTTTTATTAACAACCTAAAAAAACATCGAATCAACTGAGTAAGTCTATCTACTTTATGATATCCAAGAAGGCACCGGATGACATTGGTTACATAGAATTTGAATTTCGTATATGTCAACTAACATACGTCAAAATTAGTGAATTAGCCTGCTGTACAAGAAAGATGTCAAATAATTGAAAATTTCGTACGCTATTGTAATGACGTAAACATTTCGCTATGGTTGCTCGACCGTACATCGCTAACGTTTGAAAATTATTGCGCATAGTTCAACTTATAGGCCGCGTACTATACATTATCTCAGCTTTAATTTGTCATCCTCATTTGTTTTTTAAATTCTTATTATATTAAAAGTCAATCAATCATAACCAAAGTACCTTAGAAACGTATTTTTTTGTTTATTAGTTTTTAAGTATGGCCTAGTCAACGTTGAAGTATATAGCTTAGCTTGCATATTCTAGTCAATTATCGTTTAAGTCCCAAAATGTATTTATCAAAGGATCAATTATTATTAATATTAGATACTTAGTAATGAAGATAATTTAAATAGTTATTATCTATAGAACTATATTTAATTATATAAGTAATAAATACATTATTCGAGCAGTTGCATTTATAACAAAACACAGCCATTAGATTTTTTTATGTTATTTTATGTAGCATCAGTCTATAGTGCATCGAGAGCAGATAGATATACTTACTGAAACATTTATACCTACTGCTATAAACTTATTATATATTTTTTTATTTCATAAAAGATGTTAATTACTCAAAATCTTTATACTTGGTGTTAAAAAAATAATTAAAAGTCTCTATAATTTCCCACATGTGCTACTTTCTTGTGGTTGGCTGGCTACATAAACTCGTATATATTAGAGAATCTTGGACGGTAGAGTAGGATAGAGTAACTAAACTGGAGCATATTTTCAAAGAGACCTGAATCAATACACGAAGCATTAGTGTCTTAACAACCATAATGTTGAGAAACTACAGCGCCAAATGAAAGATACTAGGTTAAAAAAAGAGGAAACCAACTAAATGCAGTATAAGATTTCGGATATAAAACTTATTTAAAACAGAAATAGAGACTGTCTTTTTCTGACAAAAATAACAGCCTTGACACATACATAATTATGTTTTACTCGTACACAGGATGATATAATGTTATTTATGATCACATTCTGTAAAATAACACCCTGTGCAATCAAGATAAATAATAATAATGTGTAATTTTGTTTACGTTTCATCGCATTTATATAAATGTGCCGTAAATACAATTCCGTAGTCAGTCAATCAAACCACAACACTGTTGTGTAACCAATATTAATTTATAATCATGACTCTATTCACGTCAGTAGCAGAGGTAGGGTGCGTCCACAGCCTTTCGAAGGCATTATACAAACCATGAAATGAAATGTAAATTTATATAACTCACTTTAAAGGAAATTGCCTTGTACCATGCTTGTTCAAAAGAAAATAAATATGAAAAAAATTGCTACATTTTATCAAGGTATACAAAATTGAACTTTTATATCGACCAATGCGTTGAACTTTGTGTTGGTGTTCAAAGGGGAATGCCCATACAACGTCGGCTAGGGAACCCATATAAAAGTAAATGGAGATGATAATATGATGTATAAATAATAATCTGGTTAAATAATAAAAGTATATTTCCCAAAGAAAAATTTCCTAAAGAAAAATACATTTTTTTGACTCTTTTAGGGCAAAATATTCGCCGGTACACCAATCAGCCAAGTAACAAGCTGTATTTTTATTTTTTGTATTACTTTTTTTTTGTTACCAACATGCTTAACAAATAAGAAAACAAAGAAACAAACCAAACATAAGTTTTCAAAAAATATTGCGAAACTCAGGCTGTATAGTCAACGATCTTACTTGTCACCGTTGTGGACAAAATGTAAAACGTTGTAGCAAACTTTTTTGATAGAGTAATGATTTAATTTTTAAAATAGAATTAATAAGATTTTTTAATATATATGAGTAATTTGCCAGGTAGGTTAGGCATGGGCCGGGGGTGGGCTTTCCCCTTTACGCTCTGCGACATGAGAAAACACCAATTTACATGTGGCCTTCGCTTCGTATGCGTGAAAAAATTTCAAGGCAGTTTCACACTGTCAACAAGCCGTTAGAAAATATGTATGTCAAACAAAAAAAAACTCCATATTATGAGTTGTTTTAAGGGTAAGTCTATGAATCCTACAGTTACATGAAAAGTTGAGACTTAAGTGGTTAAAGTCCGGTGTTCACTCGTTAGAAATTGTCGTATCTAAAGAGGCTTTTCATTTAATTGGACAGAAATGGGGCAGATTAGTCAAGTATGTTCAATTCATCTAGTAGTTTCGAAATGATACTTTTTAAAAAAAAATGCTTGTTTTTAACTTTCTTGTGTTTTTTTAAATAGATTATCTATTAATGTAATAATTTCGTGTTGAAAAATTGGATATTCTTAATAAAACAAGCAATAAAACTAAAACAAAGCATTTGTTCAGTCCATATCCTCGAAAGGGGGTAGGGGGAATAACAAAATAATGGACCGATAGACCTGCTGGCAACAAGCTGTATCGTAATCTGCATGCATTTCCAAACTGTAAACAAAATGCGGTCCTCGAATTATGCAAACTCAATACCTCACAGCACCTGGTCTAATTGACTTGATGTGATTCGATATTGAAAATTTTGAAAAATTAGACAATATTTAACTTGGCCACCCTACGGATTTTTTTATTAACTAATCGAATTAGTTTTCGACATTTAGGTGATGGTGTATCTCCCACTTGCGTTTGATCAGTAAATTACGGGTCACCCTGTATATATATGTATCTACATGAACATAATCTAAGAAACACAACCTGCTAAGAAGTAATGTAAGTTTTAAATTCGTATACCAATAAGTAATAATGTTCCTTTTTGTAATACCTATAATACTGGAGGTCTTACTCAAGTCTGACCGATTTTTTAATACGTTTCTGATAGATCGTAATCCAACTTTATTAAACATTAAAGAGACGTCGAATTTTTATTATGGTATACTTCATTTGTCTTGCTTGTTATCACTGTAACAATACACAATAAAATCTTAATTAGCGCTTTTATTGAAATAAAAACAAAAACAATATGTTTTTAAAACCTACTACCAAAGTATTGTCAGTTATTTATTCTACTTTTGCATGGCCAACTACATTTATTATGTCAGAAACGCATTCTTACAACGATCGAACTTTACGTGTGTAATGTACAAATTATTATTGTTAACTGCATCAGTCACAGTGTTTACAGTTTGTTTCGTGTAGGATGGTGCGGGTGACAGTTCGTTTCACTCTTGAAAGTTTGCCGCGGTTCACGATAATAGTACGTATTATAAACGTCATACAGGCGACTGTCACCGTACCCATGCTATCTGAAAAACGAATTAGTAAACTTTAGTGTCTATGAAGATAACAACATCACGTCGGTGTGAATGTGTTGAGGTAAAAAAAAAAGATATATTTCGTCAAAATATAAACGTTTTTTTTTAGTTTATTTTTAGATGTATTAATAAAGTGACAGCAGACAGCATTTGTATGTGAAAATAAAAGGAACGTTAAGTATCAGAAACAGGGGAAGGAAAAAAATCGGTGCTTACTCATAAACATACGATAATTGATAATGATAACAATATTTGTTTACATAATATATGGCCTATTATAGGCCTGGCTGTACACTTTACTATACAACTAATGTCAAACGGTCCACCAAAAATAGGTACAGGACGATTTTTTTTGCTATACGCATTTTTTTATATTTTGACTATAAACGTAATAAAAACACGTATTTTTATTTTATTTTTTATTTACTCAAAAAATTAAAAATTATACTTTTAAAAAGATATCTTCTTTTTAAAAGTATAATTTTTATTATTATTATGGTCACCCTACACTTGCTATCTGAAACACCAATAATATGCCGCGTAGCACTGACGCCAAGCTAGTGCGCGGATTATTGAGAATAATGTGTCCATTAATTTGTTGTTTTTGTTGTCCAAAATTGAAAAAAAATATGTTTCATAAAAAGTACAGAACTGTTAAAAGAAAAAATATGTTCTATTAACCTACAAAAAAATTACTCAACAAAATAAATCTACTCGTATAATGTATATGTATATATTTACCCACATTTATATGTCGCCCCATTCCAATCTGTCGCTCTCAAATTGTAACACCGCACCGCAGCGTGTGGGGCAATCCATAAAAACAAACATCGCCCGTACAAACAATACGATGCCATTTATCAGCACAAATATTATATAAATTTAGGATTCACATTGATTGTAGAACACCAAACATTGATAATGCACCATTTCACGTATATAATTAGATATATGGTCATTTTTTTTTGTATAAATGGCGGATTTGCAAGGCATTCAATTGTATTTTCTTTTATAGCTAGTCAATGCATTTCGGGAAGTACGTTTGGCTTATGTACTTAGTATGTTGTGGATAGTGAGGTAGCAAGGAATTTTGCTAAAGCGTTAGCTTGACAATGACAGGCTTAGGTTGCCTGTCCACCAAAGCGGAGCGAGAAAGCGTAGCGGAGAAACGGACTAAGGCTGGTGGACAGGCAGCCTTAGTCCATTTCTCCGCTACCGCAAAGCGGAGCGAGGGAGAGTAGCAAGGAAACGGACTAATGCGGAGCGGAATTGCGTACTTTGTCTGTCCACCGGAGCGGAGAGGAATTGCAGACTATGTTAAATAAATAAATGTAAATTTAATTTATTTAACCCCGCTCTGTTTCCCCGCTCCGCTTACCGGTTTTTTACAAATTTATAAACCAGCTCGCAAGTCCCTGTCCACTTAAGAGGAGCGGAGATTTTGTGCAATCCTATTGGTCAATATTTCTCCGTTTCTCGGCTCCGCTGCCTTGCTCCGCCTCGGTGGACTGGCACCTTAAACGAGGTTGTGTGTATTAAACTTGAGGAGCATTTAACTGAAAATACACATACACAATAGTTCAACACAACTTGTCTATATACTGTATCACTACAATGTGAACGGACTTCCCGGGATAGATTGACTATACTAATAATATGTGTTATTAGTTTTGTCTGCAATTTCTTTCTCTATTAAAATAAGAAATACTTGTTTTTTTTTTACTGTACTTTTCATTTTATTATGTCAAAATTATGTGAATTTAAGCCTTTTCTTGTAAAAGATTGCCACTACTAAAATACATTGCTTTATTTAAAACATTCATTGTATAGATTGTAGTCAAACTATTTAATAATAACATAATAGAAATTCAATTTATACATATATAGATACTTAATTGTAATACAGGAGTAAACTATTTATATTGATGCACTTATTAAAGTGATGACTGTGATATACTCTTAATAAATTATAGAAAATATGCATTAGTAAAGCATTTAAATCCATAATGAAGTTTTATTTAATAAAATACCTGAAACGCCTGACACAATAGTCACCACTATCAATCAATCAATCAATAATTAATTGAACTTATCTAATATTTTCGATGTTTTTTATCACTCTTATATAAAGTTTGTGTGTAAGTGTTAGTGTGTTAGTATGTTTGTTCCTCTTTTACGCTGCGGCTACTAAAGCGATTTGGCTGAAATTTGGAATAGAAATAGATTTTACTTTTGTTCCCGCGGGATTTGTGAAAAACTGAATTCCACGCGGACGAAGTCGCGGGCGTCCGCTAGTACTTAATATAAAAGTAATCACTTAACGAAAAAACATACATACTCGTACAGACGCACATATTTGATATTCGGTTTAAAGAAGTACGAACCCTTTACAAATATTCAATTCGATATCAATAAGTCACCGGGCCTGTAGCCAAAAGGCACGTCGATTCTCTTTCTGCAAACGATTACTCTTCGAAAACTAAAAAAAAATATGGAAATGACAGATCCGATCAGTTGATCGGATCTGTCATTTCACGTAGTTACGTGACCTGTCGAAAGCAACTGTCATCTGTCATCATTGAAAGAGAATTCGAAATACACGCGTAAATCGCGTGCACTACGCCAGACTCTCGACTCGCGCGTGATTCGCGCGTATTTCCCGCGAGTCGAGGTACTAGCGACGCCTTGTTGCGTCCAGTTACCGCGCGAACTCTAGAGCGAGTGCGCATTCAACTCCATGTTTCATAATGAATTCCTCCCCAAATGCTCGCGCGTAATACGCGCCTTGTAGACGCAACGGTCGCGCGTAAGACGCGCGACAGAATCGCGGCGAATTCGCCCTTTCTGGACAATGTCCTACCAATTACCATAATACAAAAATTCATCATTATCAGTCCAGCCGTTTAGCCGTGAAAAGGTAACAGACAGACTTACTTTCGCATTTATATTATTAAGTATAAATTGCAAAGGAACGCCTACGTTCCTTAGTAAATAGAATGTTGAAGTAAAACAATCAAAATGGGTATTTAGTACCTAACATATGTGTATGTATTATTTATTCCCTCTCAAATATATCACCACGATGTCTAATGTACGGTATAGGAGTCCGCCCGCCGCCGCCGTTGTAATCTCCTCGAGATCTCTTCGGTTTATATTCACGCTCTTGTGAATCCTTTTCTAGATACACTGAAATAAAAAAGACCGCTTTAATCTCTTAAGAGGCTACGTAAACTGAGGAATTACTACGCTTAAATCTAAGTGTACTTCTTTATTTTTACTCCACTTCAACGCTATTCGAGCAACAAGTGTGGAGGTAGTTTTCGAAGTAAGTTTAAGAAGTAAGTTTGAGTATATAGAATAAGAATTTATTAGTATTTATTCGACGAAATTCATCTCCTTTTTTTTTATTGAGAAAGAATGCAATAAGGAACTTAAGCTAACTTATCCTAATAACTATACAAATCATGCCCACGTGGAATGGTGGCAAGAATACTGGCTGCATTTCCGCGCTGGACAGCCAGGCTGATCCTTTGCGCAAAAAATGAGCCAGCGCTTCTGTCACCAGTCGAGGCAACTAGCCGCGGTGAAATTATTTGATAGAAATCCCAATTATCCCCATTAGTTTTCTTGTAAAATATTGTACCTAACTTGCATTTCATAAGATAACAGGTAGATAATGTCGTTGAAGCGAGTCTAATTGAACACTTACTTAAAATTGAATAAAATGTAATAAATAGCTTATGTATGAGATGTAGGCTCAGATAACTTTAAAAATCTCCTTTTATAAAATATCAAATGTTTTAAAAAGTATAATAACAAATTATTTATTCTTACTTTCTTTTGACTCTCGCATTCTTCTTCGATTATCGTCCTTAACCAAAAAACCTTTGTAACGTCGTTTCGTTTGGCTTCGTTCTTCTAAGGAAGACTTTCTAGGTTTTTGGAATACTGATGATACACTGAAAACATTACACGTGGATAACACACAGATTAAACAATAATATGTAAATAGAGAGCACGGAACAAGACGGTGTTGTAGCTGTTCCAAATATAAAATTCAAAAACGCATACATTCTCGAGTCAGCACGACACTGCGTCGCATCAATAATTTACAATATTATTCAAGAGAAATGGCGTCTTGAATTTTTAAGTATTTTAAAAACTGAAGAAATAAGGTGGAGTATTTTTTTGTTAGTAGTTATTATTTGTTATATTAATTTACGTAATTGTAGTTAGTGTTAATTTTGAAATACAAATATGAAAAAAGTTTGTGCGGATGTCAAGGAAACCCGTGACGTTTGGTTTTTTGTGGGTTCCATCGGCTTCACCACTCTACTTGTAAAAACTCATTCTGATTGATTCTTTATTCTGTGGGATAACACCTAAAAATAACCTGTAGCTGAATGTATGTACATATCTATGTGTTATTTGAGAATGGCATGTACTCTATAAAATGAAATTTTGTGAATTGTTATAGCTCTGTTCTAGCTAGCTAGAATTGTATCAATGATACGGGGCCCCCGGACCACAGGGGCCCCTTACGTGTGACAGCAATAATTAGTAAAATGTAATCCACGATCATCGAACATTTAATTCCTTGCTTAAGCGCGCCCAATAGTTGGAAACATCCTACGTAGGTTAAGTCATTGTCATATTTATTTTAAGCGTGCATTTTTGTTCATTTTGTGAGAAATCTTTACTTTTATTTGGGCCCCCCAAGTAATTTTATACGGGGCCCCTCCAAGGCACGCTACGCCACTGCCAGTTACACTCGCGCCTCGTACATCGTCTTGTTTCTCGTCTCGCCACTCACTGCGCTCGCGTTCAGAGGCACACGAGGCCTCCGTGGCGCAGTGGTATGCGCGGTGGATTTACAAGACGGAGGTCCTGGGTTCGATCCCCGGCTGGGCCGATTGAGGTTTTCTTAATTGGTCCAGGTTTGGCTGGTGGGAGGTGTCGGCCGTGGCTAGTTACCACCCTACCGGCAAAGGCGCACCGCCAAGCGATTTAGTATTCCGGTACGATGTCGTGTAAAAACATAAAGGAGTGTGGGTTTTCATCCTCCTCCTGCCAAGTTAGCCCGCTTCCATCATAAATTGCATCATCACTTACCATCGGTGAGATTGTAGTCAAGGGCTAACTTGTAAAGGCGAGGACATGTCGAGGTACGAAACGATGTACGAACGCACTGTTTACACACTCGCCTCATTCTTCGCCTCGCGGCTCGTCTCCCTGCTCGCGCGAGAATGTAAATGAGGTATATTACAAAATAAATGTAGCTTTGATTTTATATAAAAAGACTATATGTTATAGTCTTAAAGGGTGATTACAAATATAAGGAAACTAATGTCGAACAAAGGTTATGATTCACAACACTTGTCAGGATAACTTAATTAACAAATCAAACTGTAACCAAAATAAGACCCTAGAATGGCAGAGAATGACCTTGAGTGGAGTCACGTACTTGTGAACGATGTGTGTAGGGTTAAAGGTACCTTTGACTGTATACAAACACTCCCCTTTTCCACTCAAGTCACTCTCCCCGCCTATCCTAAGTAACCGATTAAGAATTACACAACAAGAGATGTGGTCGGCTCGAACGCCACGAGCACACTGAAGCCAACACGAGATCGAGCGACGTCATATCCGTCACAGACTACTATTTCCAACACTAAACGGCGATAACATATATTAGGTACCTTACTTACATATTGCTTAAATCTCTTACATCTGTCTCAGTAATATCAGCATACGGATCGAGTACTAAGTACGCTTTGGAGTATTTACTAAGATCGTTATTACTGTTTTTATGTTTTAGATTATATATCAGACTCTCGACTCGCGCGTGATTCGCGCGTATTTCCCGCGAGTCGAGGTACTAGCGACGCCTTGTTGCGTCCAGTTACCGCGCGAACTCTAGAGCGAGTGCGCATTCAACTCCATGTTTCATAATGAATTCCTCCCCAAATGCTCGCGCGTAATACGCGCCTTGTAGACGCAACGGTCGCGCGTAAGACGCGCGACAGAATCGCGGCGAATTCGCCCTTTCTGGACAATGTCCTACCAATTACCATAATACAAAAATTCATCATTATCAGTCCAGCCGTTTAGCCGTGAAAAGGTAACAGACAGACTTACTTTCGCATTTATATTATTAAGTATAAATTGCAAAGGAACGCCTACGTTCCTTAGTAAATAGAATGTTGAAGTAAAACAATCAAAATGGGTATTTAGTACCTAACATATGTGTATGTATTATTTATTCCCTCTCAAATATATCACCACGATGTCTAATGTACGGTATAGGAGTCCGCCCGCCGCCGCCGTTGTAATCTCCTCGAGATCTCTTCGGTTTATATTCACGCTCTTGTGAATCCTTTTCTAGATACACTGAAATAAAAAAGACCGCTTTAATCTCTTAAGAGGCTACGTAAACTGAGGAATTACTACGCTTAAATCTAAGTGTACTTCTTTATTTTTACTCCACTTCAACGCTATTCGAGCAACAAGTGTGGAGGTAGTTTTCGAAGTAAGTTTAAGAAGTAAGTTTGAGTATATAGAATAAGAATTTATTAGTATTTATTCGACGAAATTCATCTCCTTTTTTTTTATTGAGAAAGAATGCAATAAGGAACTTAAGCTAACTTATCCTAATAACTATACAAATCATGCCCACGTGGAATGGTGGCAAGAATACTGGCTGCATTTCCGCGCTGGACAGCCAGGCTGATCCTTTGCGCAAAAAATGAGCCAGCGCTTCTGTCACCAGTCGAGGCAACTAGCCGCGGTGAAATTATTTGATAGAAATCCCAATTATCCCCATTAGTTTTCTTGTAAAATATTGTACCTAACTTGCATTTCATAAGATAACAGGTAGATAATGTCGTTGAAGCGAGTCTAATTGAACACTTACTTAAAATTGAATAAAATGTAATAAATAGCTTATGTATGAGATGTAGGCTCAGATAACTTTAAAAATCTCCTTTTATAAAATATCAAATGTTTTAAAAAGTATAATAACAAATTATTTATTCTTACTTTCTTTTGACTCTCGCATTCTTCTTCGATTATCGTCCTTAACCAAAAAACCTTTGTAACGTCGTTTCGTTTGGCTTCGTTCTTCTAAGGAAGACTTTCTAGGTTTTTGGAATACTGATGATACACTGAAAACATTACACGTGGATAACACACAGATTAAACAATAATATGTAAATAGAGAGCACGGAACAAGACGGTGTTGTAGCTGTTCCAAATATAAAATTCAAAAACGCATACATTCTCGAGTCAGCACGACACTGCGTCGCATCAATAATTTACAATATTATTCAAGAGAAATGGCGTCTTGAATTTTTAAGTATTTTAAAAACTGAAGAAATAAGGTGGAGTATTTTTTTGTTAGTAGTTATTATTTGTTATATTAATTTACGTAATTGTAGTTAGTGTTAATTTTGAAATACAAATATGAAAAAAGTTTGTGCGGATGTCAAGGAAACCCGTGACGTTTGGTTTTTTGTGGGTTCCATCGGCTTCACCACTCTACTTGTAAAAACTCATTCTGATTGATTCTTTATTCTGTGGGATAACACCTAAAAATAACCTGTAGCTGAATGTATGTACATATCTATGTGTTATTTGAGAATGGCATGTACTCTATAAAATGAAATTTTGTGAATTGTTATAGCTCTGTTCTAGCTAGCTAGAATTGTATCAATGATACGGGGCCCCCGGACCACAGGGGCCCCTTACGTGTGACAGCAATAATTAGTAAAATGTAATCCACGATCATCGAACATTTAATTCCTTGCTTAAGCGCGCCCAATAGTTGGAAACATCCTACGTAGGTTAAGTCATTGTCATATTTATTTTAAGCGTGCATTTTTGTTCATTTTGTGAGAAATCTTTACTTTTATTTGGGCCCCCCAAGTAATTTTATACGGGGCCCCTCCAAGGCACGCTACGCCACTGCCAGTTACACTCGCGCCTCGTACATCGTCTTGTTTCTCGTCTCGCCACTCACTGCGCTCGCGTTCAGAGGCACACGAGGCCTCCGTGGCGCAGTGGTATGCGCGGTGGATTTACAAGACGGAGGTCCTGGGTTCGATCCCCGGCTGGGCCGATTGAGGTTTTCTTAATTGGTCCAGGTTTGGCTGGTGGGAGGTGTCGGCCGTGGCTAGTTACCACCCTACCGGCAAAGGCGCACCGCCAAGCGATTTAGTATTCCGGTACGATGTCGTGTAAAAACATAAAGGAGTGTGGGTTTTCATCCTCCTCCTGCCAAGTTAGCCCGCTTCCATCATAAATTGCATCATCACTTACCATCGGTGAGATTGTAGTCAAGGGCTAACTTGTAAAGGCGAGGACATGTCGAGGTACGAAACGATGTACGAACGCACTGTTTACACACTCGCCTCATTCTTCGCCTCGCGGCTCGTCTCCCTGCTCGCGCGAGAATGTAAATGAGGTATATTACAAAATAAATGTAGCTTTGATTTTATATAAAAAGACTATATGTTATAGTCTTAAAGGGTGATTACAAATATAAGGAAACTAATGTCGAACAAAGGTTATGATTCACAACACTTGTCAGGATAACTTAATTAACAAATCAAACTGTAACCAAAATAAGACCCTAGAATGGCAGAGAATGACCTTGAGTGGAGTCACGTACTTGTGAACGATGTGTGTAGGGTTAAAGGTACCTTTGACTGTATACAAACACTCCCCTTTTCCACTCAAGTCACTCTCCCCGCCTATCCTAAGTAACCGATTAAGAATTACACAACAAGAGATGTGGTCGGCTCGAACGCCACGAGCACACTGAAGCCAACACGAGATCGAGCGACGTCATATCCGTCACAGACTACTATTTCCAACACTAAACGGCGATAACATATATTAGGTACCTTACTTACATATTGCTTAAATCTCTTACATCTGTCTCAGTAATATCAGCATACGGATCGAGTACTAAGTACGCTTTGGAGTATTTACTAAGATCGTTATTACTGTTTTTATGTTTTAGATTATATATTGAATGTTTTCTTGGCGTATCCGAACCCAGCCACGCGGGTTTTACATAAATATACTGCGTCCATGGCCAGTCTTGATATTTATTCCTGTGATCGTTTTTAATGATAACCTTAAAATCTTTTTCCTTGTAAGGGTATCCTATTTGAACTTGAGGAGTTCGAGCTATATTTTCAATTAGTTGTTGATATTCAGCAGTGTTCTCCTGTTCTAGTGATCGATCTAAAGGCGTACGGTGAGCTGAAAAGCCTCTTTTGTGTAGCTGACCCAAAAAGTTTTCTATATCAGAATCTTCCATTCCATTTATTTTGCGTATGTGAAATATAGCCACTGCCATTACTGAAAAATAAACACATAAAAGTAAATTGTACTGTGTTGTGTACTTGTATATTGAGTAATTGTATAGTGTACTGTTATTAGTAACTAACGGAGCCTAGTGGGGACTAGCCCACGACTTCGTCCTCGTGAAAATCAAGCCAAGTTTCATTTCAGCCAAGATTTAAGCAATATGTAAGTAAGGTAGATAGATAGATTTTGTATTATTGGAATTTTTCAAGTTCGTTAGCGATGATAATACTTAAATACTTAACAATCATTATCAGATGCTAATAATCGGTAAATAGTCATTAATTACTTACCAGCAGGCTAATTCGCTATCTTTGACGTAGGTTGCTAGTTAACATATTATATGAAATTGAGATTCTATGTAAAAATGTCATCCGGTGCTTACTGGTGGATATAACACAGTTTAGGTAAATGACATTTTGTCAATTGATTTGATGTTTATTTTAATAGATTGATATTAAAGAGCGAAATAGGCTAGCAGGGCCAAAGGCGAGGCACAAAGATGCCACAAACTTCAGTCTGCTTCTGAGAATTTATTAGAAGAATGAGAAGCTCAATATATATAGGTATATACCTAATATGGTATATAAAATATCTCATGATCTAAACCACTAGAACCAACGTCGCAGTTAATTTTATATAACTACTGAATAACTCGAAAAAGTAACTCGGAAATTAGTCCAATTTTCTAATGTCACGTATTCAACCACATTACACGAAGCTTTCGAAACTCTAGTTTATGTTATATAAAGTTTTAATGAACACGTGCCAGAAACACTAAACTAATAATTCTTTAGAAAAAAACGCACAAAAAGCACGACCAGAGAGTATAGGCTACACTTCGAGCTAGCTTGGGCGACCTCTATGGTGCAGTTAATAGGTATATGCTGTGGTTTCCAATAAAGAAGTTCTGAGTTCGATTACCAGGTCAGGTTAATTTAGGACTTACTAAGTTGGCTCATTTGAAGTGGAAAAAGTACTGGGGACTTAAAGAAATTATGAAAAATAAGGGGACAACCATAAGTATAAAGCAAAAAGTTTTTGATTCATGTGTTTTACCCAGCATAACATATGGTTGCGAAACCTGGGCGCTAAACAGGGCCCACAGGGATAGCCTTCAGAAATGCCAGAGGGCAATGGAGCGTAGCATGGTGAGAGTAAAGAAGAGAGACAGAATAAGAAGCCTTGATATAAGGAAAAGGACCAGAGTTACCGACATTTTAACCAGGATGGACCAGCTTAAGTGGAGATAGACAGGTCATGCTTCGGGATCTTCAAGAAAAGTGGAGTACCCTTGTCACACAATGGTGCCCTCGCAATGGGAGACGGAAAAAGGGACGGCAGCATAGACGGTGGGAAGACGAGCTGAAGCTTTCAGTTGGCCCATTAAAGAAGAGCAGGGCTGGAAGAGTAGCTCTGGACAGGAAACACTGGCGGGAGATGGAGGAGGCCTTTGCCATGAGGCACAATGAGATTAGGGACATAATTTAAATGTACAAAATCTTCATTCTTCATAATGCTATTTTATTTTATTTATTTTATTTATAAGTTGGCTCAAGTTTGGTCTGGTGTGAGGCATCCGCGGTGGCTAACAAAGACGTATCGCCAAGCGATATAGCGTTCCGGTATGATTCCGGCTGACGCGTATAGAAACTGTCAGAGATAATTTTGTTTTCTTTCATAATGGTTTTACACTGCTTTCTCTATTTCCTTTTAAATTAGGTTTATAAGTTTCTTCTTAGTTTCTATTTTCTGTCCTTTCCTCAATAGGATCTGGCTGAATATCAGCGTTGTAGGTACTGATGTACCCGCAATATTCTAGCTGAGTCGGATCCATTTCATTGGCACAACACTTTTAATAACTAGCGGACGCCCGCGACTTCGTCCGCGTGAAACTCGATGTAAACTTTCAACTACTCCTACCCCTACCCTACCCCAACCTTTTCCTGAATTTTCTTTGCTATAAACCTCACGAAGCTCCAGACCTTTCCAACGAATGCAAAATCGTGGAAATCGGTTCGTGCGTTCTGGAGTTATAGCGTCAGGAAGGAAAACCCGACTTATTTTTATATAAATAAAAAAAATAGTATCAAGACGTGTATTAGTTTTTAGTCTTCAATTCGTTGTGTTAACAAATAAAGTATTTTCTATTCTATTCTATTCTAGATATGGGTAGAAAACTTGTAGTACCTCTTCTAAGTAAGCCCGCTTCCATTTATGTTTGTATCGTCATTTATCATGGTAATACTCGTATCACAGTTAAAGGCTAATTGAATAATATAAAGACGAAAAAATGTTTTAACCGGGTTCTAATTCTCTTGCTTGTAATGCTCTTAAAATGTCATGCCTAAAAATTTATAACATGCATAATTAATTCATTCATGTTTTATTAAATAAAACCCCACGTATTTTAACCCTTAAAAATATTTAACCAGCTAAGCTGTTTTTATCCTTTGATTAAGAGGATAATGTCCTCCAAAAAGTTATTAATGTTTGCATAATTTGTAGGTATAAAAGCTTAATGACATTCCAGTTACAATTAGGAGCTTTAGGCATTCTTAGTGGGGATTTTAAAGTAAATCTGGTAAATGTAATCGGACAACCGTGAAACTACTACTATAGTACTATATATTTACTTGCGGACGCCCACAACTTCATAAGCGTGAAGCGTTTATCAAGTTCTTCGGATAGCAAGGATTTTTCCGGTATAAAAAGTATCCTATATGTTGCTGAATAACCTCCTCTATCTACCAGTGAAAGTCCCGTTTAAATCTCAACCGTTCCAGAGATTAGGCCGGACAAGCAAACAAAAATTTTAATAAATATTGATTGTTTTAGGATCTTGTGAATAACTATTGTGAGATTGAGAAAACCCAGTTATCTTTTTATCACAGACACTTATTTAGACGTTCCTATTGATTTATGATGTAGCAACACGTTAACTATTAACTGGTGAAAGTCAATAGGTCACCGTGTCCTTAAGTAATTTAAAATACAAAGCCTTTAATACTTTAGAAAGGTCGCAGAAAGGCCTATATCAAACTTGTGGATCAAGCCTGCGATAGCCACACATACATCATCTTATGAGGGCTGCAAAGTTTGTCTGCCTATGCTCCTACAGTACGAAAGTACAGTATTGAGATTAAGCTGTGGTAGGTAGCAAGTTTTAGGATCCACATCTTAAACGTCAAAGTATAAAGCGTATTTTGTCTGCCTATGCTCCTACCATACGTAAGTACAGTATTAAGTTTTAACTGTGGTAGGTAACAAGTTTTAGGATCCACATCTTAAACGTCAAAGTATAAAGCGTATTTTGTCTGCCTATGCTCCTACCATACGTAAGTAAAGTATTAAGTTTTAACTGTGGTAGGTAACAAGTTTTAGGATCCACATCTTAAACGTCCAAGTATAAAGCGTATTTTGTCTGCCTATGCTCCTACCATATGTAAGTACAGTATTGAGTTTTAACTGTGGTAGGTAGCAAGTTTTAGGATCCACATTTTAAAAGTCCAAATATAAAGCGTATTATGTCTGCCTATGCTTCTACCATACGTAAGTACAGTATTGAGTTTTAGCTGCGGTAGGTAGCAAGTTTTAGGATCCACATCTTAAACGTCCAAGTATAAAGCGTATTTTGTCTGCCTATGCTCCTACCATACGTAAGTACAGTATTGAGTTTTAACTGCGGTCGGTAGCAAGTTTTAGGATCCAGATATTAAACGTCCAAGTATTTTTCATTTAATATTTTCCTCGGCATAATAAGAGAAATCATTTGCTCAGTCGCTAGTCACTTACTCGTATCAATTCACAACCCTTCGAAAAACATTGGTTAAAATTTTATAAGGGAATTTTAAAGCAAGGGTAGCTACAAAGCTAACGGTCTGGGGACTGAATGAATGTTGAATGCATGATGAATGATGAATGGAAAAAATAATGTATCTCTTGTATCTTGTTAAGTAATTGTTACGAGTAAATTAACCTGCCTATCTCAAACAGCATGATAGGTCTAAGCTCCATATTCAATCAATATTAATATTATATTATATATTATTATAAAATTATAAATGCAAAAGTAAGTCTGTCTGTCTGTCTGTTACCTTTTCACGGCTAAACGGGTGAACCGATCAAAATTAATTTTGGTATAATGGTAAATTGGATCTTGGGTAATTAAAAATTTAAAAGCAAAACCTAGGGTAATTTTTGACCCTAAAATAAAAATAGAAAGGGGTGAAATAGGGGTTGAAAGTTTGTATGGAAAGTCCTTCATGTTTAGAGTTACGGATTTAAAAATTTGTTCATAAATCATAAAAAAATACGAAATATAATTTAATTCAAGAATTTTTGAAATTCAACCCCTAAAGTGGTGAAATAGGGGTCGAAAGTTTACATTAATTTCCACGTGGACGAAGTCGCGCACGTCCGCTAGTGTTCTATAAGTAGGGAGGCATAGACCTAGTAGTGCTAGCATAGCTAGTGGAGCGTTAAAATAGGCTGAGAATGATGAATTCTTAAACTTCATTTAGTTTAGGCGAATTTAAAAAAATATAATAGTTTACAAAATTGTAAAAATAATAAAAATTCATCATTATTATTTTTTAAATACATTATACAATACAATACAATCATTCTTTCTTACCAAAAGAAAACATCGCAGAAGTAGACATTACGTGCGCCGCTAAAAACGAATTGTTGGGAACGGCTCTCCGAGTAATCAACGCGAAATGCTCAGTTTCCACGCTAATTTTCAATTTTCATTTTCTCTTATCAGATCCGAATCCGTACCTTTTGCATAGTTTATAAACCTAGTAATACAGCGAAAGTGTTCGCAAAGGTTTAATATTTTAGAAGCACTGTAATTTCTGAATAGTTGATCTGCATATTATAATTTTACTTACTAATATTATACTCGTAAATGCGAAAGTAAGCCTGTCTGTCCGTCTGTTAACTTTTTACGACTAAACAGCTGAACCGATAAAGATGAATTTTGATCTAAATACATAGGGTATTTTTTGACCCTAAAATAAAAATAAAAAGGGGTGAAATAAAGGTTGAAAGTTTGTATGGAAAGTCCTTCATTACAGTTACAGTTTTAAAATTTTGGTCATAAATCATAAAAAAATACAAAATATAATGCAATTCAAGAATTTTTAAAATTCAACCCCTTGGGGTGAAGTTTTCATAGATTTTCACGCGGACGAAGTCGCGGGCGTCAGCTAGGAGATATATATGTTTTCTCTTCTTCAAAGAGGTTTTTGTTTTCAATTTACAATGTCACTGATAGTTTTGAGTTATGATCGAATAGCTAAGGCCAAGCAATTTTGGCTTGCAGAAAATAAATACGCATTTCTCTGAATTTTTCTGCAGCTGCAGCTTGTATTTTTCCTTCCATTCTAACGATATTTGACCGGCTAATTTTTCCTTCACTAGTCTAATAAGCAAGATAAGAAAGTACAATCCTTTTGATAATTTTCACAAATTAGGTATCTTACTGGTGATGATGAATGTGATGTGATGTCATATGATGGAGGAATACATATATAATCATAATATGGTTGAGAGTCTCCCTTGAAACCTCCTACTGTCCGAACTCCATAGTTGCCCTACTTATCTAAAGTAGGATAAAGGTACGATAAGGTAGGATAAAGGTAGGATAAGGTAGCATAAGCTGACAACCTTTCTTCTTCTTTTTTGTTTAAGCGAAGGTATCGCTATCCTCTTTTTTATAAAGACTCTCATTCTATGGCTAAAGATTCAAAAATTGATTGCCATGTTTAAAATCAATAAATAAATTAAAATGTTATTACATTAATAAACATTAACAATACACTTAACCAGTTAGGAAAAGCACAGTAAAGATATATAAAAGGCTTGTACTATAGACTAGCGGACGCCCGCGACATTGTGCCCTTGAAATTCGGTTTTTTACAAATCCCGCATGTACCAGATTTTCCAGGTTATAGGTAGATAGATAGATATACTTTATTTGCACACCACAAAGACAAAAACAAGTGAAATAAAAACAAATTAGGAAGAGATCAGCATACAAAAGGCGGCCTTATCGCTAAGTAGCGATTTCTTCCAGGCAAGTTATATTTAGATAGCTCGCGTCCGCATAATCTAAAACCGAAAGAAGAAGCCTTATAACCTGGAAAATATATGTTATAGACAACCAGACATTTTTTTAATGCTTGTATGCCACTATTATCTTGTAAATAACTATAAGTAGTTGAGAAAACACTGATACCATAAACAGACACTTCAATTTTATTTATATG
This sequence comes from Bicyclus anynana, assembly GCF_947172395.1. NCBI lineage: Eukaryota > Metazoa > Arthropoda > Insecta > Lepidoptera > Nymphalidae > Bicyclus > Bicyclus anynana. The sequence continues at coordinate 12,190,680 of NC_069083.1, forward strand.
TAATTGATTGTGTTGGCGAAAGTAAAAAAGACGGTAACTATATAAACATTTATTCACCGTCACGACCGTTCAGACAATGGCCATACAAATGATATCAATTCTGCGATAGAGACATAAACATAAGTATTATCAAATGGTCAGAGTGATGTCATGAATTTAATTTGATATTCACAAACAAAGACAAAGCAATCTTACCGAAAATATTGTAACGTAATAGGCTAGTTGCCTGCTGTACAAAACTAAGAAGATTTTTGCATATAGGCAGTTTAGATGCCTGGAAACTCGAATCACATTTTTATTTGTGAAAATAATCTCGTATTTGTTATATTTTTATAAAACAAAATTGTATTTTTATGAAACACCAATCATAAACCGTGACGTCATTTGCTACAACCACATCGGTTTGTGATTGGCGTTTGCGGTGACGTGATATATCGTATACGTGTTAAAGTTGTATTGTAGGGGGTAATCTCTGGATCTATTGAATCGATTTTGAAAATTATTTTACCACTTGAAAGCCACATTATTTGTGAGTGTCACAGGCTTTATTTATCCCCGTATTCTCACGAGAACGGAAACTACGCGCTGAAACCGCAGGGCGTCGGCTAGTATTATATAAAAAAAATTTAGCTACACAACTTGGTACAAAAGCTTATTAAATGTTCATTTTAACCGAATTAAAAAAGAGGAGGTTCTCTACTTGATTGGTAAACTTGGCTGGCTGATAAAATGAAATCTGTTCCAACTGTGAAACTTTGAAAAGAAAAATTATGCCAGCAATTTTATCGTATACCCACGTAATGGTTTCCTTTCAATTGCATGAATTTTCATTCACTCCACGAGTACTTTTGTGCCTGTTGCAATTTCGCAGGCTGACTTCGCCTTGCGGATTTACTATTGCATTCTGATATAAATTTCTTTGCGAATATATAAGTTTTTTATGTTTCATTTCACAATCAAGCTAATAAATGACTATAATTAATCTTATGATAATTAATCTTTAAACCAATAGTACCTATAAAGCGGAAAATTTTGTGTTTGTTGTATAAACACGCCTATTTCCTTCAAGGTCCTATGTATCTCTCATACCAAATTTCATCCAAATTAGTTATTGGGCAAACAGACAGATTGTCGCATTTATAATATTAGTATGTATAGAATATCATTATTAACATAAGTTTGACAATCTTGCATCCATTAATTGTACAACTTTAAGTCAAACATAGTTGGCAAAGTTCACCCTGTAACATCCTTACCCTCTCAAGATCCAAGATATTGTACCATAGACAAGCACTGATTGATGAGTATTTCGGAGACTTGCTAAATCTTAGTAGATAATCAGTTTACGTGGTTTGACAAAATACTGGCATATAACAGAATAGACATTGGAGATTATAGGATAAAGATTGTGTAACCTATTGTTACATTATAGATAATTAATGGAAACTATTAATGGATTGCTTTCATGAATATTTTCCATAAATTATCGATAGTTTTCTTCTAAGCTATCGATCAATTTGTTTATTTATAAATCCTTGACTTTCGGAAAGAGTATCGAAAACTGCTTGTCAAAGTAATGATCAAGACCACTAAACAGATTTTTATTTTTAGAATAGAAAAATTGAGTGCTTAATATGCAAATATTTATTTAATTTTAATTATTACAATCATCCTACGCCAAAATAAAGTTCACAGTGAGTTTTCGACAATAAATCATAATTTTTCTACTTGTAATGGTATTTTTGACGCAACCGAAACCTTTACTAAACCAACTATAGTATGCGCGTTATCATCTGAGTCGTCCGGTCATAAAAGTCAAAAAAGATAGGAATGTGCAGCGCGCCTACCTGCGCACCCTAATTATCGATAAACGGCTACCTGCGCACGTGCTAATGATGAGTCAATAATGATTTGGACGATTCTGATTGGTCGGTTTCTAATGTAATTGCATTGCGTATTTTTTTTGCTATAAATGTGTTTACTGCAATTAAATAAATACATTCATGTGTTACTCGTTGCGCACTATGGATACTTTATTTTCTAACGTTGATCTGAAGAAATTACATGGCGATATTAGCCCTCAAGCTCGAACACTGATTCACAACGTATTCCTGTTTCTCAATGAATTGAAAAGTGATCCGAATAAAGTGGCTTCTCTAAATTTCAACAAACCACGTGAAATGGCCGCATTTGTTTGTGGTGTGAGCAGAGCGACAGTGGACCGAATCAAGACGGAAGTATCACAATCAGGCAGTACCTGTATACAAAGAACAAATTTTAAGAAACCACAAACCGTCACTAATATTGACGATTTTGATAAAAGTGTGTTGAAGCGAACTGTAGCTTCATTTTATGAGAATGGAGAGTATCCATCCGTGGCGAAAATTTTAGAAAAATTCCGTGAACAATTACCCGATTTTAAATGCGGCAACACTTCAATGAGAATACTACTGAAGGAGGTTGGGTTCCAGTATAAGAAAAATAGCGAAGGACGTAAATATTTAATGGAAAGAACTGATATTGTTTGTGCTAGAATGGACTTTTTAAGGAAATTGGATTTACTTAGAAGAACTAACGATCAGCGACCACGTTTCTATCTAGACGAAACATGGATTAATCAAAACCATGCAAGAAAGAGGATGTGGCTTGGAAGCAACGATGAAGGAGGTTTCAAGAATCAGCCTGTGGGAAAAGGCCAAAGATTAATAGTTTGCCATGCGGGTTCTGCAAGGACTGGCTTCGTTCCAGATGCGAAGCTAATATTTAAAGCGGTGAAATCAAAGGATGCTGATTACCACACAGAAATGGATGGCGAAACATATATGGCATGGTTTTCCGAATTCCTGAATCTACTTGAAGAGCCCTCAGTTATAATTGTCGATAACGCAAGCTATCATTCGATACAGTTGGAAAAGATACCCACAAGAAACACGAGGAAAGCTGAAATTCAAGAATGGTTGACAAAGAAAAAGATTCCATATTCCAGCAACGAAATTATTGAAGAATTAATAAGAAAAGTAAAAGCCAGTAACCCGCAGAAGGTCTACGCTTTAGACCATCTGGCAAATGAACGAGGTCATGAAGTAATAAGGCTCCCTCCATATCACTGTCAATATAACCCAATAGAATTAATTTGGGCACAAGTAAAGGGAGAAGTTGCGAAGAATAATAATACCTTCAAGATAGCAGATGTCGAAAATCACCTCCACCGAGCCATAGAAAATGTCACACGAGAAGACTGGGCCAAATGTGTTAGGCATGCCGAAGAACTTCAAAACAAAGATTTACAAAAAGCTCTAATTAGAGATCACGCGCCGCTTATAATAAATTTGGCAGAAGACGAAGATTCTGATGATGAAGACTCAGATGAAGATTAATTTTATTTAGTTAATAATTATATAATATGAAATATGTATTATATTAAATCAAATATTGTTAATTTTTTTAATTTTGTGAACAAGATACGATAATAAACTTTACTTATCGATAATATGTCTTTCATTGTTACACCCTTCACTAGACGGCTCCATAAGACCCATAAGTGCAAGCGAGATAGATATAGAGAAATGATTTATGGCCCTAAGACTCAGTTGTTAACGCGCGTATTATAGAGGTGTTAATACCCTCACTGATACGGACCGGGTATCGAACTAATTACTACGAAGAATCCCACCCTGAGGAAACTCTAAAAAGACAAATACTGACCGACGAGTATCTACCCTTACAATCGAATCAGTTAGTAATGCATCACAGGTGTAACCTATATCTAACTTTTTTTTATTCTCTACAAGTTAGCTTTTGACTACAATCTCACCTGAAAGGTAAGTGATGATGCAATTTAAAATGGTTTCGGGCTAGCTTGTGAGGAGTATGAAAATCCTACTCCTCACAAGCTAGCCCTTTCGGTTTCTACACGACATCGTACCGGAACGCTAAATCGCGGTACGTAAGGTAACGTAGGGCTCCTAACTGCCAAAACCCAGGATATGTACTTGTTATAGAAAACTCATTACCGTATTATAGTTATTTTATCGACAAACTGCCTCTAAAGTAAATGTTATGTTTAGACTCAATACCTTGCCTACAAGCTCCGCAAACATATTTAGTAGGCAAAATTATGCACGGTGATATTTTAGCGGCAAATTCTGAAAACTTCCGAGGGATTGGGTTTCACTGCATTAATTTGTGAAGCTACTTCTGAATACTTTGTTGGAATTGTGTTGAAATTTTGTATAGAAGGTACCTCGGTAATAACTTCGCCTGTATTTTGCGTTACAAACCTCTAGGCCTATACATTTTTATGCAAAACGACGGTTTATTAGAATTTGAACTGTTTTGATATTTCCATTTAAAATATGAGAACTTGTATACCTAATAGATTTTTCTATAAAATAGAAGAAATTGGTTTCAAATAACGAGTCAATTTATTTAGGTACTAAAAATTAAACGTACTTATCAAAATACTTACATTATGTCTACTATTATTAGGAAATTAATAAAGATTTAGAACCGTGATAGCCCAGTGGATATGACCTCTGCCTCCGATTCCGGAGGGTGTGGGTTCGTATTCGGTCCAACTTTTCACGGTGAAGGAAAAACATCGTGAGGAAACCTGCATACCTGAGAATTTTCTTAATTCTCTGCGTGTGTGACAATCTGCATTGGGCCAGCGTGGTGGACTATTGGCCTAACCCCCCTCATTCTGAGAGGAGACTCGAGCTCAGTGAGCCGAATATTGTTGATAAGATTGATAATGATGATGATGATGATTAAAGGTTTAAAAGCACTTATTTTGAGAATACTGACAGCTTTCTATAAGTACCTACTTTCCATCAGACATCGGACTACTGGTTAGAATATAAACGAAAACATTTTCAAAATTGAAACCAATAGCGGTGGCCGCGTGCCAAAACGTTTGCAAAGAAAAATTAAATAAAATATTATTTAGATTTAATGTGAACGCTAATAAACAATTGTGTTAAATTGTTTATTAGCATTAAATCTAAATAATATTTTATTTAATTTACCGGCACCTTTATAGAAAGTGTCAACTAGCCTATTCATAGAATTAACTGAATGTGTCTAAGTTACGACGGTATATTAATACGTTCGCTTTAAAATCCCTAGTCGTTAGGTTAGCCTATGGTTTCGGATCACAAAGTTATCCGAATGAAAAACCTTGCATCAGACTATGAGGTTTTCTTCTAAAAAAAAAAAATTGTTAAAATTCTCAAGCTCGCAATTATTCTGTTTCACGATTCACCCCCTTCTGATTTTATTTCATCAGTTTTATTATAGGTGTTACCCCGTTCTAAATATGAACTCATGGCAATTTTTTCATAGACAAAGCATTTCTAAAATATAGGTATATCTACAAACCTACTGAACAAAACTAAACATTAGATTTATAACAATTTACTCGCACTTAACATATTCGTATAATACAATTAGGTATCTAATAATAAAACAAAAGGAATGCAAACTTAATTTTAAATTCCCAAGGGATCACAAAAGAATTAACTTTGCGAAATAATTTATATAATTAACCAAAGCTAACACGTATTTATTAGCTTAACAAACACTTTTACGGTCATCGTAAAAGGGGTAACGTGGGTTTAGTATGCAGAGCGAAACAGCCCCCCTAGCCAAGTGGCACGTCGATTCTCTTTCTACGATCGCTAACGCTTTGAAAACTAGAAAGATGTATGGGAATGACATTTGCTACCGACAGGTCACATGATCAAGATCTGTCATTCACATATATTTTTCTAGTTTTCGAAGCGTTAGCGATCGTAGAAAGAGAATCGACATGTCACTTGGCTAGGGAGGCAGGGCCATGCCAACGCTACCGAACCTGGCAACTGGCGTGTGTGTTTAATGACCCTACATTTGCGTTAACGGACATTTAACACGTAAAACTTTCCAGCAATTTCATGTTTCATTGGAAATAAATGAATTCTAATAATGAGTAATTTCACCGTATATTATTAGGTGTTTTTATCTACTTTCATATCCATAAAATCGTGAATTGAAAAATATTATACTGGCAATTATCTTTATTCATTACTAGCGGAAGGCCGCGACTTCGTCCGCATGAAAATCTTGTAAGCCTAAGTAAATCCGCCTTCTTAATACACATGCTTTCTTAGTATATGCTAGTAGTATAGGGCTAAGTAGTGCGATGTGTGTTATGTGTATATTGTGTAAGTATATTTATTATATTTATGACTTAGTTTACAACAATTCATTTTCATCTTACAGTGGTATTCATAGACGTTGTAGGGGCACCCCCATGGGATCATTCAGCCGCTAAGTGTCGAATTTAACCTCTATTTGTTTGAGAATTTAACACTCAGCTGGTGAATGATTCCCTAGGGGTGCCCCTACATGTCCACGAATACCACTGTTAATGCACCACTGAAATATGTGGGTCAAAATATGATTCGTAAATTCTTAAACAGTCTATACCAGTTACAAGTTTGCAAAGTGAAATCCTACTCGTGAATAATGAGTTAGAAAACGTGGAGTCATTAGTCCCGTTATAATAAGCGTAGTGTAAAGGCTTTTGTTTCACATTTTCACGTTTCTCCAAAACTAATGACCTTCTGGATTTCAGGGTAACAAAGATTTACTTTCATTGTTAACTATCTGTCAATCACTCGGCGATATAAACTATGATTTTCCGTACCTAAATTCCGGCCGCCCATAGATTGCGTTTCTGACAGGTCGTGCGAAAGGGATGATGACAGTTTTTTAAATTGTATATAAATTAAAGAGTGAAAGGCCCTACTCACACATCTGCCGCAGGGGCAATCTAGGGTGTAGGAGTGGGGATGACCCTTAATTGCATCCTTAATTGTGATGTGTGTAGGCATGCCGGGGCAATTTGGGAGTCTCGCGCCCCTGCCGCCCTGCCGCCCTGCGGCAGGGCGGCAGGGGCGCGAGACTATCCTTGATCCCTAAGTCGTCCCTGTCGTCGGTGCGTGTGTAGCGCGATTGGGGCAATTTCTCAGTCAGTTTGTCAGCAGCTGTCACACGGAGTGCACGTACAAACAGCGTAGAATCAAAATGTGTACTTTTATAATATTCATGTGGCATAACTGACTTCTTTTCTGTAGCCATTTCTTCACCCAGTATCTCCTTTTCCTTTTTTTTTGAGAACCCACCACACCCACCACAGAAAGCGCCAAGGCTACTCCAATCTTTTGAGTGGTCGATAATATGGGTGCCATTCTCAATACGTGTGCTCAGCTCGGCTTATTCTGGAACACTGCACGGCAGGCAAGTGTGTAGAGATACTCCCGATATCGCCACAACCGCCGTGCACCCTAGATTGCCCCTGCGGCAGATGTGTGAGTAGGGCCCTTATGCTAATAGTAAAGCAATTTTGTAAAGGTAGCAGGGTATCTGCGATCATTACTTTCGGAGCTACATGGATTTAAAGGGTCAGATTTGCGGCGCTGCCGCGGATCCCTGAAAAACGCTCCATACAAAATGGCACGAACTAATGACGTAGTTGATAATGTAGTGATTGTTAGATTTGTTGATGTCTTTGTTATTTGTGCGTGATGATGATGATGATGATGATGACCTTATTTACCCGAATGTATTATAAAAATCAATATATTCAAACCTAGTCATCATCCCTATTGCCTCGTTTTTTTTGTCTCTCTCTCTATCATGTTACATCACCCACCTATCAGAAACGCAATCTCTGAGCGGCCGGACTTTCACTGCCTACGGATCGTACGTTCGAGTCCTTGGTTAGATAAGTAAAAATAGAAAATTAATAAAAACTAATATATTAAGCTTTTTATTGGACCGTTAACATTACTTAACTTAGGTAGTTTTATTCTCTAAACAAAATTTATTAAGTTATAAGACATCTATAAATTAATTAAATTAACAGATATATAACAGATATATTATAACTGAGCATTTTCTTAATCACCTTTCCGGCGCAGTGACTTCATCGTACAAATGTGGACCCTTACATTTCTCGCAGACCAGAATGAAATTCTGAAACAAAAGGAAAAAAATTAAACACCATACCGTAAGCCATAGAACATCCTGTTGTGTATTAAATATCATCAGAATCCTACCAACCATTTACGCTTAATTTAACAACAAACGTACGAATTCGCCTTTAAAATAGGACTAGCCGACGCCCCGTGTAGTTCCCGTACCCGTGAGAATACAGGGATAAAAGAAACACTCACATAAATAACGTGGCTTCTAGTAGTAAATTTCAAAATCGGTTCAGTAGATCCAGAGATTACTCCTTACAACACCACAAACTTTACCTCTTTTTAGTATTAAGTATAGATGTAAATATGCCTTTAAAAGATCCAGAGATTACCCCTTACAACACCACAAACTTTACCTCTTTTTATTATTAAGTATAGATGTAAATATGCCTTTAAAAAAGCATGTAAATATACCTACCCTACCGAAAAGACCGCCAAGCGATTTAGCGTTCCGGTACGACGTCGTATAGAAACCGAAAGGGGTGTGGATTTCATACTCCTCCTAACAAGTTAGCCCGATTCCATCTTAGATTGCATCATCACTTACCATCAGGTGAGATTGTAGTCAGGGCTAACTTGTAAAAAAAAAATGTAAATATAAGAAAATCATTCACCATATTGTATTCTTGTCGTAAAAGAGCCATGGCTGTGTGAAAGTGATGTTTGGACTTTCCCCCGTACTTTTCCATCAGCAGTGCCGATCTCCATGCCAGATCCTCCATTTCAGCCAACGTAGTCGGCTCCTTGAATCTGTGTTCACCACGACTTCGGCCAAATCTGGCCCCCCAGTTGTGGTGGTTCCGGGGGGGCAAGGCACCCCGAGAACTACCCCTTTCTCCCACACGCCTCGCTGCCTGTTCATTAGGTCCGGGTAAGTTAACCATTACTGTGTACTACTGCGTATGACAGATCTATCTTGAATAATGAAAAGCACTAAAGTTTCCGCGTCTATATACTTAATTTCAAAGTATTTAGCTAATAATTTACAGATTATTTAATCACCGAAATACTTTACCTCATTAGTTAAATATACATTTCGTTAATTGTTTAATTTTAAACGACAATAATTAATTAATTAGTCGTTAATTGTGGAAATTGTAAGAATCGGGCACACTCCGAGCCCGTAATTAATTCTACTAATTAGACTGTTGTTATTAAACAAAGTAAACAATAATAATTAATCCCGGAACGAAGGATTAGGATTATGAGGAATAGATAATAGTTATAGGTAGGTACTTCAATTTTATAAACATTGTAAGGAAAATAATTTCTAATATCATCGCAATATCAAACACTAAGACGGCTTGCTATTAAAGGTAACTAGGTTCTAGTGAAGTCTAAAATTAAAGCATCTATGAAATAGTTACTGGAGAGGACACATTTCTAATCACTAACAATCCATATTCAACTCACTGTTGAGCACGAGTCTCCTCTCAGAATGTGTGGGATTAGACCTTAGTCCACCACGCTGACCAAATGCGGATTGGCAGACTTTACACACGCAGAGAGTTGAGAAAATTGTCATGTTTGCAGGTTTGCTCACGATGTTTTTCCTTCACCGTTTGAGACACGTGATAATTAATTTCATAAAATGCACCTAACTGAAAAGTTGGTGCATGCCCCGGGCAGGATTCGAACCTACGTCCTCCGAATCAATGGCAGAGGTCATATCCACTGGGCTATCACGTCACAACATTTTGTAATTTACATTTGTAATACAATTACATATTTTTATACTTTACATTTTATAGGGAATCTTCTCGAGTTACTCATCTCATTGTGTTAATAAAGTCTCCTACCTGCCTGCAGATGTTTCCGAATCCGAAAAATGGGATAATTAAATTTTTATTTCGTGCCAATTGTTGGGATAAAATTTATTTATGTGCCTGGAAATTTTGTATCAATTGTTGCAATAAAAATGTATGCGCCTGGAAATTACATTTTATTTATTTGTTCGTTAGAATTTTTATTGATTAGTATCCATAAATTTTAGTTTTCTGCACTTTTCTCCCTTTATTTACCTACTCGTATTAGTTTTACTATTTCAAAACTTCTTCAGTGAACGTTATTTCGAAAAAAGAGAAACGTATCTACATATATACCTTTCATAAATAATATCTACCCGAGAAATATATATATCAAGATTTTAAATATAAATACATATTTACTTACTTATTTAATTAGTTCAGAGGTTGACTTGGTAAATTTTAAAAGTAGGTACTTACAAAGATACTAGTATAGCATAGCGCAGTTCTTCCATGTCCAACTCTTTATTCAATGGCCAAAATAAAAACATTTTCAAGGCAATAATTTGAGTCGTTTTAAACGCTTTGATCTCTTCTTGTTTGGCCAAAATTCAAATTAGCATTCGGTACCCGAATGAAGCTTTGCCTTAATTAGTTTGCATTTATAATTTTCAGAAAGCGGGTCGAGCACGCCTCTGGGCGAGAAAAAAGCTGAAGAATTATGCATAACGAAATTATTATTTTAAAAACAAATAAATATTACAATGAACACGTTATTTCGATTTTTTCCTATTTATATTTAAATTTTCTACAATACATATATGTCAATCACTCGCAGAGAGAATTAAGAAAATTCTCTGGTAGGTATGAAGGTTTCCTCCTGATGTTTTCCTTCACCCTTTGAGACACGTGATTTTTAATTTATTAAAATTCACACAAATGAAAAGTTGGCGGTGCATGACCCCCCCGGACCTGATTCGAACCTACATTTTCCGGAATCGGAGGAAGAGGTCATATCCACTGGGCTATCACGGAGCTATCACGAGATCAGCAGTGAGCCAAATGTGGTTTGATAATGATTATATTTTAATTTTCTACAATGCATACATGAGCCGTGATAGCCCAGTGGATATGACCTCTGCCTCCGATTCCGGAGGGTGTGGGTCCGGGGCATATAATGCACCTCCAACTTGTCAATTGTTTGTATTTTAAGAAATTAAATATCACGTGTCTCAAACGATGAAGGAAAACATCGTGAGGTAACCAGCATACCAGAGAATTTTTTAATTATCTGCGTGTGTGAAGTCTGCCAATCCGCATTGCGCCAGCGTGGTGGACTATTGGCTCCGCTCACTCTGAGAGGAGACTCGAGCTCTGCAGTGACAACAATGCATTCATATTGTCGTAAAATATGGGAATGCTTGGATTGATATAATATTCTCAAGCCCGGGTTCAAAACATTTAGGATTTATAATTTAAGTCCCATCTAACAATTTCGCTCCAAGCCTTAGATAATGTAGTTACGCCACAGGATATGGTTTGTGTAAAACTCTACTACATCTGTGTTACTTGTACACACTCGCTAACATCAATTGGTCAAATGAGATGAGATCGCAGTAAGGGCTTTTTATTTTTTGTCGTTTCGTTCTTGACAAGGTATGGTCGTCAATCAAGTTTCGTGACATGATGTACAATTCGTCATTAATAAGAGAAGCAAGCATTGTGGGAAACTATTAGTTTCCCGAAAAAACCTTATCCTACTCGTAAATTAGAAAGAAGAAAGAAAATAAGTTTATTCACTTTTTAGTGTCACAAACAGTACATCCTATCTTAGATATTATATGACTGTCTGTGACACCAAACAAAAAGGGTTTACAGCTCAGCATTAGCCGTTCATCGCAGGAAAGCAATGCCCAATTAGGTAAGTAAGTACACATGTTTGATTTACTTACCTACAATAAAAAGCCAAAAACAAAATTACTCAAAAAAAAAAGAAAATTTCATTAATATAATATGATTAATTAGTCATACGTAAGGAATCATACAAACCTGAATAAAAGAAGGAATTTTCCATTTTGTACAATTTGTACGTTTTGTAATTTGCCTACCCCAGTTATAAACATTGTGCACGCCACAGTATTAATTAAATTACCATTCTGTCTAAAATATACGATAGAATCCATCGGGCCGAAACACATCTGATGGAAATAACGTCTCTCACCGCGCCCATTTAACCAATGACCCAAACGCATTTTCAGTGTAATTGCTGAGCGCTGGCATGTTTTCCCCGACCCATATTAGACGTGATCACTCCGTAAAAGCTCAAAACCATGTTTCGAATAATTCAAATAATATCAATCTACATATTATATCATCATCTCAGCCGATGGACGTCCACTGCAGGACAAAGGTCTTTTATAGGGACTTCCAAACATCACGATACTGAGCCACCTGCAACCAGCGAATCCCTGCGACTCGCTTGATGTCGTCACTCGTCAGTCCACCTAGTGGAGGGGCGACGAACACTGCGCTTTCTAGTGCGGGGTCGCCATTCCAGCACTTTGGGACCCCAACGTCCATCAGCTCTTCGAACTATGTGCCCCGTCCACTGCCAATTCAGCTTCGCAACTCGTTGAGCTAGATATGTCGGTGACTTTGATTCTTCTGCGGATCTTCTCATTTCTAATTCCATCATTACTAAGCCTTCTTATGAGCTCAATAGATAGTTAGCGACCAAGTCTGGAAACGATATAGGTCATAACTGGCAACACGCACTGTTCGAAGACTTTTGTCTTCAGGCATTGAGAAATTTCGGACGAATTATATACAAAAGGATAACTCTCTCACTGATAAGTACTTAAACAACATAAATCTTACTATATGCCATATATCACTCCTCTTTTAATAGGGTTGAAAATGCTATCGATTCAATACTAATTTATTATTAGACATTGTTCAATCTACTGTAAAGCTATTAATTCCGTAGTGCGTAGGTACAACCTTGTACCTACTATTGGTATTCTGTGGTGCAACTATAGATATACGTATGCATTTCCATAAAATCATTATGTCTTGAGAATTGAGATCACTTTCCACGTCTACTCAATTTAAGAATTTATGTTTTTCTAAAATTACTCAGTTTTTGTTTGATAGTAGGCTAGTTAACATCGTCAAAGACTCGCCAATCATCATCATCATCATATCAGCCGATGGACGTCCACTGCAGGACATAGGCCTTTTGTAGGGACTTCCAAACATCACGATACTGAGCCACCTGCATCCAGCGAATCCCTGCGACTGATGTCGTCAGTCCACCTGGTGGAGGGTCGGCCAACACTGCGCTTACTAGTGCGGGGTCGCCATTCCAGCACTTTGGGACCCCAACGTCCATCGGCTCTTCGAACTATGTGCCCCGCCCATTGCCACTTCAGCTTCGCAACTCGTTGAGCTATGTCTGTGACTTTGGTTCTTCTGCGGATCTCCTCATTTCTGATTCGATCACCCAGAGATACTCCTAACATAGCTCGTTCCAATACCGCGTGGAAACCAGACAGTTTTAACAGTTTTTGTACAATGATAATTTTATACTATAGATCGGTTACGTCCCTACAAAATCACCGCAAAAAGTGATCCGAATAACCGGCTACAACACAGCGCACACATGCACAACACATGCTTTAATTCCATTATATATTTATGTATATAGGTACATAGTTTTTATACTTCCTGAACGCAACTCGACATTGTAGATGATATTTAGGTATTCTTTGTTTAAATAACGTTCGTTGTTGACCACAACTAACATTGACTTGACTATTTTCTTATTCTGAGCGCCTCATTTTTCATGCGCTAGTAACACATCTAACAGTATTTAATATATTTTTTGTGTCAATAAAAATAACCAAAAATGCGTAAATTACGCATAGAAATATCTGCGACGTAATTTCCGTTAGACGTGTGTCACATACCACCGTTAATATCAATCATCTTTAGCCTGTCACCGTGGCGCAAGTCACGTACGATGAATTAATTATAAGCATATCAACAATAGCACAGCCTATAAGGGCTAATCGAGCTTATAGCTTATAAAAGATGGCAGCTTTGGCTGAGAGGCTTCGGCCGTGACTAGTTACCACCCTACCGACAAAGACGTACCGCCAAGCGATTTAGAGTTCCGGTATGTTGTCGTGTAGAAACCGAAAGGGGAGTGGATTTTCATCCTCCTCCTAACAAATTAGCCCGCTTCCATCATAGATTGCGTCATCACATACCATCAGGTGAGATTGTAGTCAAGGGCTAACTTGTAAAGAATAAAAAAAAAACAAAAAAAAGAATTATATGTTAGCTTTTAAAGCGCCTTCAGGATGCATTCCAATACGCTAGTTGACACTTTAAAAACTGAAAGTTCAAAAAAGGTTTTAAAAATAGACCACTTATTCTAGTCTATTAAATCTATTACATCGTAAATTACAAATAGTATTATTTTAGACTTATCCAAAACTTTAATTCTAAATTGAATTTTTTCATTAAACGGACGAAAACGCTGTCCGTCATGACAGCAGCTGGCCTATTCACTATTTTGGTCTTTATTATCAACCTATTGAGGTGGACAACAACTCAATTGACAAAGTATCATCTACATACTATGTGATATCCACCAGGTAAGCACCGGATGACATTTGTAATTTGTATCATAACTATGTGCATGACATTTTGTCAATTGATTTTTTTTTTATTTTGATGGATTGATAATAAAGACCAAAATAGGAAATAGGCCAGGTCTAAGCTTTGTTCGCCTTTCTGTTTTTCTATTAATAACCATGATTTTTAATATTCACACTTTGTATACGAGTACACGAAAGGTGTGTGGATTTTTATCCTCCTCCTAACAAGTTAGCCCGCTTCCATCGTAGTCAAGGGCTAACTTGTAAAGAATAAAAAAAATATGACTAGTAGGTAATTACCATCACCGTATTTAAAAGAATTCCAGAAACTATGAGTTAAAACACCTACATCGTTTTAAAGCTAAAAATCGCTTGTATAAGATTTTTAACTAGAGTAGTGTTATGAACAATTTGTATTAAATGGAATCATCTAAATAACAAAGGGGAACGTACTCTCGAAATACATCTTCTGTGAGACTAGGAGGAAGGAGTGTGTGCACTGAGTGTATCAGTCCAAAACCCAGTCCCGTTGACAGAGAAACTCACGTCCTTATATTGGCGTATTCAGCCGATAAAATAACGATTTATTTATATACTAGCTGACGCCGCGCGGGTTGCCGTTCCCGTAAGAATACGGGGATAATATAGCCTACCTTCCTCGATAAATGGGCTATCTAACACTGAAAGAATTTTTCAAATCGGACCAGTTCCTGAGATTAGCGTGTTCAACCAAACACAAACAAACAAACTATTAATATATTATAATATTAGTATAGATATAAATATATAGGTTAAATTGTTTTCTCGATTTATTTCTATAAAGATTACCATTAAGATGTTAACAAAATGCCATGAACGATTCGCTCTGCAAGTTGAGGGCGAGGGGGAAATCCTGTCTAAGACGCGAGTTGTTAATTACGTTGTAATGACGACGCATCTATTTCCTTTAACGATGTTTACGATACATATTTCACGTGCTAAAGCCATTATCAAGTTCAGAGGCGTTCATTAGACTTTAATCAAGGTAGCTAAAAGGGTAAAAAGGCAGGAAGTAGGAACAAGGTAGGAATTTGCCTACAATACATACAGAAGCTGTTGAAATAAGACTTCGATTTTGCGCTATTACAAGTATATAGAAATAACTAACTTAAGCCCGTGTCTAGTAAGACGTGGGTTTAAGTCTCCTTTTCGTTTGTACAAATCATTTTTTAATAACTATAATTTATAAATAAAAATAATTTGGTGCGGCTTGATTGCCACCCGGAATAAAGGCCCAGCCTCTGTACACGTCATAAATATTTGTATAGGGACATGCCCTTTGATCGCCACCTAAAATAAGTGGAACTTATAAATATCCTCCTAAATTGACCTCAGATAGGAAACAAAGCCCTACCTATTTATTAATATTTAAATTCTCAAATGCACTACTGGGATCGTTAATTTATAGTTGGTTAAAGTTGCGCGGTTGTTTTATCTGCATCAAAATTTTTTTAGTGGTCTCAGAAAAAAATACTCTTAAATTAAATTAAAAGTCATTAAGTTGTCTTAAAAAAAAATACTCTTAAATTAAATCAACAGTTTAACCTGTAGGTAATGCACTATTTGACTGTGCAGACTTTAATGAAACTTATGATTCTTCCAATTTTCAACCCAAACACGATAGATTTTTAGTACAAATTGTTAGCTCTCTCGGATCGTAGAAAGATGTTAGATTTATGTTTCTTATATAAATTACTTAATGGACCGGTAGATGCATCCACTTTACGAGAATTTCTTTCAGAATACCAAGACCATATTGTCGGGTCAAAAATTTCACGCCTTTCTGGACTAGTTACTCCAAAACAAATTTAGGCGCTTCAGCTCCAAATAGAATGATTTCCACATATAACACTAATTCTAAGGAAGTAAATATTGATATATCTGGTGACACTTTGCCTATTTTCAAATATAAACTAGAAAAATATTTTTTAACTCAGTACAAAAGGGATACCTCTTAAATGTTATTTTTATCTTTAGATTATACTGTGTTTTTTATGTTTATTTTAGTTTAATTCTGTTCATAATGTAATTTTATCTGTATTTTCAAACGCAAATCTAAAACAGTTTTCTCCCTAATTAGTCTAATTAACCTATTTATTATTCTTTAATTCTTTTTATGTATCTATTCGAGCACTAAATTACGCATGTTGAGGTAACCTATAAGTGGGTCTATGACTATATGTTATGTATAATCTATGTTTTTTTAAAACTCAATTTTTATTGTCTTATCCTGTTGGTACCCTATAAAATAAATAAATAAATACATAAATTTATTTTCAAGTAAAAAAATAATATTTTCACTACTCTTGCTCAAAAACACTGTCATATTACCACTCCACAGCGGGGCTAAACAAGCATTTCAGCCTCTAGTAATTTTGTTTTTTTAATTCTTGTCTGTTACGAGTACTAGCCAAGTACTAGCCTACTATAAAACGGAGGAGGTTTTATTCGAAAATAGAATCATTTAAGTAAGGCCCTGATTGTTTTGAAAAATAAATAAAAATCTTTAAATTGGAATGAAATGCAGCGTTCTTGTCTGTGGAATGCGTTCATTTTTTTATTTAATTTTTATTGAGTTGCGAATAGAGCGAGACTTGAAGACATGGGACATCCTTTACGGTGTAATACCTTTGCGTTTTTCTCATGTGAAAAAAATAAAATTAAAAAGCGATAATTTAAAAAACAATTGGCGTGAATAATACACACTTGATTTTTTTCAGAAAATAATTGTAAATTTGTGACCGTAACTGACATATTTTTCAACAATAATTGTTATTGTTGTCTTCATCTAGTGAGAATAGTGATCCTAATTTGGAGATGGATGAAATTTTCAATCTGTTACCATCAAAGTCCAGACGCATTTACCATTTAAATACATTTAAATACTTACCTACGAAAAATTTAATAAGTGAAGAAAACAACAACGAATGGATTCATTTACGAAAGGAGTTTTTAAACTATTATCTCCCACGTTTACCTCACATACTCATTATTCATCTTCACAGTATTCGGAAATTATGTTACCGGGTAAAAGCATCTCCCTTAATATCCAAAACTGTAGATTTTGTACATTTAATTTTCAATTAAAATAAATCATTGAATATTGAACTAAACTATTTTATTTTCTCGCAATCGTAGTGAAACACAGAGTGTAACACGTGGGGCTAAACCCATTATAAACTCGGTTTCTACTTAGGCGGCCCTCGCCTTTCGTCTCGGGCCTTAAAAATACCTCGTATATAATGGGTCTTTTTAGCCCCTTGTATAACAATCTACTATAATATTATGCTTTGAAATCCCTATGTAGGAACCATCAGCCAACTACAAGATAAGACACGGACTCCAAACAAAGTGTTGGCTTAATCTAAGTACCCAAGTTTAACGATACTACGATACGCTAATGGATTTTCTTTATAACAAGTTGGGAACTGATAAAACAGGAGGCCTTTATTAAACTTGGATCATTACTCTTCGCTATAATAAAGTGTAGGAAGACAATACCAATTCCATGTGTTCAACGTAGGTAAGTTGTTTGAAAGTGACTGTCTATGGGGTGTAGGAGAGAATACCCTATTTACTTATGTAGATTTAACTTTGTCCACAGTGACGTCCATGAGTATACCTATATGATACTTTCTCACCTTTATTAGTAAACTAGCAGACGCCGCGCGGTTTCACGCGCGTGGTTCTCGTTCCCATAGGAAAACGGGAAAAATATGTATATAAGCTATATTCTTGTGTGTGAGTGTGAGTGACTTTGGTTCGTCTGAGGATCTCCTAATTTTTGATTCGACCACGCAGAGAAACTACCTGTCTATGTGTTTATCAAGGAATAATCCATTCCAAATCCATTCAATAGTTAATAGTTTTATGGGGGAGGCATGGATTCATTATGTGAAAGTCTGTTCTTTAAAATTCGAAGGTTGCGTTTTAGAGTAGGTACCCGTACCTATCTAATTATTTAACAGAATATGCAGCTCTTTTGATATTTTACACATTCATTAGGTTGGTAGCTACATCACATACCTACTCTTCGTTTAATTTCCTCGTCGAGTGTAGAGAATTGACCTTATTTAACCCTGTTAGCAAGCGCTCTAACACTTTGTAGGGCACACGCGAAAAACCTACTGGGTAATTAAAAATATTATCTTTGTAAGTATTTGGTATTTGTCTAGTTGCTAGGGGTAAAATAGGGTTCATTCAAACATTAAAATTTACCGTGTGAAGCATCATTTAAATCATGCGTACAAATTACCTATTTATAGAGATTAAAGAGAAACTTTATTCTTAAAAACATTCGCGGTTTCAAATACCTGCCCCCAGAGAATAAAGAATGATAAGTATGTCTGTCCGTCCGTCCATCCGTCCGTCTGTCCGCGGTTTAGCGTAAAGCTGTTAATTAGCATGAGTAAGTACATTAAAAATGTGAACAAAGACGTAGAATAAAATATAATATAAACATAGTTTCAAGCGGACATGTCTTAATAACGAAAATATTAATCATCTCCTTCCATTTTTATTTTTCGTGCTGAGTACAGTTCGCGCGGCGAGAGTTTGGCTTTGACCTTCGGATGGAGGGGATTACTGCGCATGGGTACTGTCACGCACACAATACTTTTCCTTTTTTATGTACCAGGTTGGATATTTGAGTGGGTCAAAATTCATGTATAGTGATAATAATGCTAGAAAATAATACGAAGTAGATAAACTTCTTCATTTATTAAAACTATTGATAGTTATTTTACATATTTAAAATGTTTATACAGAGACAGCAATGAAAATTCTAAATAATTGTTTTTAATAAAATTATTTATTCCAAGATACATGTAAAATTGGTACATAAGAACAAAAGAAAACTTAAAATAATTATTCAATACAGTGTGTCCCTGGATAATCTGCAACACCAAAAGGGGGTAATATTAATATTTAACAAAAAAACTTAAACAAACAAACTCAACAAATAATAACAATCGACAACAATTAACGAAAATAGCAATTCATTTGTGAACGTGATTGTACAACAGGAGTGCGCGGTACGTCGTTTCGGTGCGAGAGGCAGGTAACGACTGGAGCGCCAATCAGAGCACCGCGCACCCGCCCCGCACCCCGCTAATGCCCGTTGATACCCAATTTCTGATTTCTGCGCAATAACGGTCAAAGCCAAACTCTCGCCGCGCGAACTGTAAGTACCTACGGCGTATACTACGGCGACACCGGTGGGCTTGGGTGAGCGCAGAAGCATCGCCTGATGAGACCCGCAGGCTAGAATAAAGATAGAGGACGGAACGACTCTATAAGGGCGTCTTTTAATCCAATGAGGCTCGGACCTCGGCTTAGAGGGTCATTCGGGAGAGGGTAAACGTGACCTGAGTGAATCAGTCCGGACCTAGCTCGTGAATTAGAAACCCCACGTACCTACGAGTGACATTAAATATCGGGGCCGGCGAAGACACGGTGTAGCTTGTGATTGTGTTGCCTGGGAAGCATAGTCGGTCGTCATTCTCCTTTCAAACTTCGTTGCGTATTTACTAGCAGTTAGCACCTACGTAATATGAACGTTATAAAGGCATCTATCACCATACTCATGCTATCTGAAAGTCGTGAAGTCGTGTTGGTCGGTAGGATCTTGCGAATGTTAATGTTGGATTAAAATGTTCACATGTGTTCACGACTTTAGAATTGTTGTAGCAAATAGATAACTAATCTGTGGCAAATAGCAAACACCACAAACCAAAGCACAAACACAGAGTGTCTCTATTATGTTGGCAGCGCTGACATGAGGAAAGGAATGCGGAATGACGGAGAATGACGGATTTTGATTCGGATTTGTGATTGTGTACAATTTGTGACGGACAATTCAGACGACAGCTCATCGTATAAATTGTTTTGTGCGTGATTTATTCCAATATCTGAGTAATCTAGTGGTTTTTATTATTGCATAAGGCCAATATGTGGGATCCTACGCACGTTCAAGTAACAGTGCAAAAAGCGAGAGGTCTGCTAATAAAAGGCAAAAACGGTACAAATAACTGTTTTGTTACAATCTCTCTCGGTAAAGAAAAATTTCAAACGTCCGTGAAGCACAAAGCAACAGAGAACGTCGAGTGGTTCGAGGAATGCGAGTTAAGAATTCCATCGCAGGGAAACACCGCCGAGATCGTTTTGAAAATATACGATGAGGATTTAATTAAGGATCACTTACTGGGTCAAGTATCGATTCCGTTAAAAGACCTGGATGTGTACGAACGTCCGAGAAATCGAGTATATCCTCTACGCGGTAAACCTGGCAAAGAGAACGACAAGAGCAGGGGCGAGCTAGAGGTGAAAATAGGCTTCACTGTGAAAGAGGGAAGCTTAACTGATCTAAGCAAGAAGGAAAAACACAAGTCCTCACTATCCAGTATCGCACAAAATGTTGGTGGCAGCCTCATGAGCATTGGTAGCATTGAAAAGCGCAAGGGTTTAAAGAAGTTTGCCAAAAATTTGGGCTCCAAAATTAATCTAACAAAGAAAGATAAGAAGAGTGACTCATCATCTTTAGGTGGCAGTGTCGGTAATCTCAGGGCTTCTGTGCTGTCCACACCTGACACTTCTACACCAAAAAGGTTACCCACAGAAGCCGACCCGGGTGTGATTAGTGAAGACGAGGATGAATTTGCATTCGATGATTTATCACACAAAAGTTCTGGTAGTTCTCTAAACGTACAGACCTCTTACATGCCAAGGACAGTGAAGTACACTCCATCCCCAGTCAATGCTTCTCTTGAAAATCTTGGCGGAGGAGAGTTTTTAAGACGTTCTACGAGCAGCAATTTGGTAAGTGCTGAGAAAACTGCACCTCTCAAACCAGTCCGTTTGAGCTTGGACACATTCACAGCACCACAATTACCTATACAGGTACCTGACAAAAATGACGAGTGGTCTCAAAAATTGTATCCGAGAAAATCCATCAGCCAGACTATGATAGACAGAGAGAAGTCATCAAGCTTAGAGAGAAACAAAAAACTAGACAGTCCCAGTTCTCTGAAAGAGAAACCTAGTCCAAAGTTTTTCAAGAAATTCGGAAATAGTAAGCCTAAGAAGTTACTGGAGGAACGTATTATAGTTGGCGAGGAGAACATAGTCGAGGAAGACTCAATGAACCTTGCATTCAGTAATATTCCAAAAACTGTTGTGCAACAATTTGACAACATGAGTCGAGAAGATCTTATTGTTATGGTATACAATTTACAGAAGGATGTTGAATCTGAAAAGAAAAAGAATAAGGATCTAGAAAATTATTTAGATGAATTGTTACTAAGAGTAATGGAAACAACACCCAGGATCCTCCAGAACCCTTATGTCAGAAATAATAGCATGCATATCAGAAATAAGTAAAAGCTACTTTAACATTAATACAGGGTGTTCTAATACATCTAATGTTAAAACTCATTGTTTAAACTCCTTTTTATATAACTAATGTGAAATTATTGTTGTTATTCCCATAACTTTTATATAAATGTGAAGGTATCAATTGAATACCAGATCTTGCTAGATTTGAAAACTAAACAAATGTACTGTCAATTAATGAATCACTCATTCCTAAAATATTAACATGAACAGAAATTATTTACTACTTTAAAATTAGGTTGAAAGTCCAAAAACAGTGCCTTATCAATTTGTAAACTTTACATAGATTAAAAACAACAAGCCTTAATTACTGTCCATCCAAATATTCATACATGATTAATTTATTTCATTTCCATTTTATTTCTTTCCATTTAAGGTTTTCTTTTCTGCTATAATTCTAGATTTTGTGGTTTATATAATAATTTTGTCTTTACTGTGCCAAAAATTCAAACTATATTTTAATCAGAAGATATTCCACCAGTACCTATTTAAGTTAAATTTAGAACAAGAGCTTTGGTTTAATTAGAACTATCTTTATTAGATATTATTTATATAATGTCAATTTTAAGTGTGATGTTAGTGCTACAGAATCATTTGGTTAGTACCTAACATAATTATTATCAAGCATCAATTTATATTGTTGAAATATAGACAATATTTATTTAGGTATTGCATAATAGGAGTATATAGTTTGACAATATCATTGCGTAGGTAGGTATATCTTTTATTTTACTAACAGGAAAAATATATTGTTACACACTATACCTATTGCTTATATTTAGTTATGTTAATCACTTACATGTTGTTTACTAAAATTAGGGTATATAATTATGTGCAAATATAGGGTGCATAATACCCTTGTCTTGTGCAATATAAATTAATACTTAAATATATTTAAGCATTTATTATAAATATTTTTAAAAGAACCAATTATTTAAAGAAACCTAAAAATTACTCTAGACTAAGTTATTCAAAACCTACCTAACTTAAAAGTCATATACTTGGTGATATGATATGCTAAAATTATAGTATTTTTTTAAGATTTAAATGCTTTGAAACGAATTAATAATTTAAAAAGCTAATTATATAAATTGATTAAAGTTTATTTAGATAAATATCTGTTGATCAAGATAAGTAATTACACTAAGTAATTCATTAGATGAAAAGCTTATAGAACTGATTAGATAGTGCTTGTTTTTACAATCACAGTGTATTTATAATCTCAGAGATTTTTGTAAGTGTAATAAATAATATCTTAGCAACTAATTTCTAGCCTTCACTTCAAATTGTATTTCAACATTTTATTTAGGTACTTTAAAAAATACTAGGTACCTAACTGTTTGCTCATTTAGCATTGCATAAACCATAAAGTATTTTGTTTTTAATTTTGTAGGCCTTAACATTAACCATTTTGTCTAACATAATTATTGTTTTTAAACACTTTTGTACATCTCAAACATCATAAAATTAGTAAAAGTGGTCTTGTTGCTAAATATTTATGACTGAAATTGTTTTAGCAAGTAGAGTATTACTTGATTTTTTTTAGAAATGAAATAACAATTAGGCACAGCCACTTTCAAAATATGCTAATTAATAATGCAAAAGATGCTACCTCAAGTTTTATTCTTATTATTTTTGTGTGTACCTTCTATATATACAGCTTTCAAGGTAGGTCTTGATTCCTGTTTCCAATATTCATTGAAATACCTAGAAATTTATATGAAGATCAGACTTGTGGATGTTTTACAACCACATGGGCATGTCTTCCTCATATAGACGTTAAACTACTAACTCTTAAATTATTTTAGTTTACTGCTAAATTGTAAGAGTATAGTATGTTTATGTTAAAATACTGAGAAGTGTTGTAAGTTGTTTTGGTTTTAAGAATTCTCATCATCCACTATCATAATAAGTTAATAAAGTGATTGCTGTTAATCATTTTGATGTTTTATTTAAACCCAGGCTTAAATTAAAATGAAAATTTCCAGAATTTATCACTTTTATTTCAAGACCAAACCATTAGAGACAAAAATTTACAATAGAGGGCATTATATAAAATTATTATAATAGCTCGAGTCTGTGATGGATTTAAAGTTTAAATTTTTACTTTCCTCAGTCTAATAAGAGAAACCCAAGCATGTATCTCCTCAGACGTCAGTCACATTGCTTTGTAGCAACTGATAAAACACTCAAAATTACACTTCTAGTGAATTGCCACTAAGCTGTGTCTGACTCAATACATAATTTCTCAAGTCATCCTATAGAAAATATAAATAAATTACATTTTACGCTTGCCTTGGACAATTGGGGGTCTGGACCCTTGAAACCTGCTACGGTTTAAGCCTTTACGTATAATATAATATCAAGCATAATATGTAGTAAGCTTTAAGTACATAATAAAGTAAAGACAATAATATGTATTATTAAAATATTTATTAGGAAAATATGACAAATATTTAACTCTATTTATGGCGACGATTCTTCACAGGTGCAGGGGCTGCTGGTGCCGTAACATACATTTTCTGTGACAGCTTATTCATGTAGTAGATAGTTATAAGTGAGAATATTAAACTGAAAAAAAAAATTATATATGTATTTTCTTACTGAAAAGATGATATAAAATATAGTTCTTATTTTATTAACAAAAATAACAATTTTATGTACAATTTACTTTTGGATCATTATTATAGAACTAGAATGAATATTTCATCACATGACAAACTCAGACATCATTATCAGCCTACATGCTCCTGACCGACTTTTCGGTCACGGCGGCTAATCTCATGGTGAGATTAGCCGCCTTAGTGTATATGCAAGCACAGGTGCACTCTCTCTTCCCTTACTCTCGAAATCCGATGGGACTGCAGACCGACACAACCCGTGAGAGATCAAGCGCAAGACCAACAGCTTTACCTGCTCTCCGAGGCACGGGTGTGTACTAACACCGCCAACTTTCCAACTCCATTAAGATTTTCCTTGTAAAAAAAATCCCAATAACCTTTTTTTATTGTTGGGCTGACCCGGTATTTGAACCCTGGACCTCATTGTCCGTAGCTGAACCAGCTAACCACGGGACCAATGAGGCAGTATTTTGTAATAAAGGGTGTCCAACACACAACTTCCAAACTGTGCGCTGAGAATCTCGCGCAAAGACTTTCTTTGGAGAAAAACAAGCTCAACATTTCATAGCTTAATCTTTACATTATATACTATCATTTCATAGACATTACTGTACTAGGCTAACAAGGTAGTTATGGACAAACCCAATAAGGTGTAAAGTATTTGTTACCATGTATTAAAACAAATCTTTATTTACCATGTAGTAAAACAAATCCTGTGCACCATGCCAGCTGCAATGAGTGAAATGAGCATTGACAATGCAATCTCTGGCAGTTTCAGCTGGAAGTTTTTACCAAACAGTGTAGCTTCCAAGTTACCTATAGCCTGTTATTATTTTCAATTAAGGAAATAATTTTCTAGAAAAAAAAAGTTTTAAAAAAGTTAAAAATGATTTATGCTTTTATAAATGAGAAACAGAAACAATTGTAAAGTGATTAAATTAAATTACTTACTAAAATTAATATATTATTTTTAATCATTTATAATCTAACATTATTTTCTATGCAGACAATAGGGGGCATCAACTAACATTATACTATGAAATGTAATAAGTTCAGAATGGCTGAACCAATCAGGATGAAATTTTGCATAAAAATACACCCAATCGAACAATTTTAACAGATATACTTAATAACTTACTAGTTAATTACTTAAGTAAATATTATGATTAATATGTTTATCAAAAAAGGATACAGTAACAAAGAACATGAACATAATAGATCCCAAATAGCCACCAAATATAATTGTTATCGGAGATCTTACTAAAAGTGGCTTGTACATTTGCATTCCAGAAAATATCAACAAGGTTAGGATAGACGATAGGACGAAAGACGTGGCACTGTTAACCGCTGAAACAGAGAATTTAGTAGTTAATTACAGCATAAGATTATTCTGTTAACTGAGGATTATCACTTACCCATTTTGAGAGATTCTTTAGTGTAAACAATAAAGTTATATCCTACTATAATAAAATCAATTGAACCGGTAAAAGTGAAACCAAATTCACATATCACAAATGCATTTGATTTGACATTTTGACAATGACAATTGAAATTGACAGTTGATAATTTCACAACTGACATTTGCGTGATTCTGCCAACTGCAAGACAATAGATGTCAGGGTTGCCATGTTTATAAAAGTCATACGCGTACTTCTGGCCCCAATTCCGCAAAGTAGCGTTAGCATATCACAGTTATCACCTCACCAATGCAATGCAGAAACCGAAACCGAAACTTCCACAAAATCATGTGGTAATTTTTTCGCACAGTTGAACTTAAAAGTACTTATTTAGTCCAAATTCAAATTCTAATATACATTTGAAAATGCAAATGAACCGTGTCCCGTTTCGATTTAGCCGCTCGCATGGTTCTATTCACTCCTGATAAAACAAATGTAAGATTGGTCATATAATGAATGAAGTATTCTATATTGTACACCAAAAATATGTTTTGTATTAAGTTGAAGCATATTTTGTATTGTAGGCGGAGGATCGTGTGTGGCGGCGCGCTCTCCAGCAGTGGACGAATACAGACTGTTGATGATGATATTTTGTATTATTTCCCTTATTTCGGTCGGAAACGGTAGTTTCATCGAATTTGATTTGTTTTTCCTGCGGATACGAACTATAAGTCTTTTTATACCTGACTCTTCAAACTTCTATGGTTATTCCATTGGGACCTCTACATAGGGGGGCGTACATTATATTATGACATAGTAAACTCGCGTTGCAGTCAACTTTTTGGCGCGCTAATGTCGTATTTTTGTCGTAAATAAAAAAAAACACTAAACTGTAGTCTGAAAACGAGTTTTTTTTACATCTATTATGACAAAATGGCAAAAAATTCACTACCATTCTTTACTTTTTTTGGTCAATATCTCAATAATAATGAACGACAGTTAAAGAAGGTAGTTAACTAAATTTTAGAATTTATAAGAGCGTCCAAAGAACAACAATAAGAATTGAATAATTTCGCATCTCAACGAACAAACGAACTAATTTAAAAATTCAATTTCAACCCTTTTTAAGATGCGGAAAATGCACTCAAGAAATCTTGATTCAAAATTAAGATGTTCTAGGCTCCCTCTACAACCAAAATTCAACTTTCTCGGTTCGCTTGTACTTTTAAGTTGTTTTTTTTCCACATTTGAAACACTTTGGAACAAATCAACCGATTTAGTTTTTTCGCCGAACCTTGGCCGAAACCGAAATTACGGTCGTACACTAATAAAATAAATCAAAACTTTTTTGCACTCAGTACCTTAGGCAAATGTCATCCGTGACAGGTCTTGTTAACTCGCACGAGCTCTATCGTTCAGGGTTCCCAACTTAGGGATTTTCCCCCCAGATTTCAGGGGCAAATAATTATGATGGGATATTTTAGGGGTCTGAAATTTTTAGGGGTATTTTCAGGGATTTTTTAATTCTTTAATATTTTTAAAATTTATTCAATGTCTTAAAATTTATTCAAATCTTCAGATGAAGACGTAATATTGTATGTATTAAAGACTTTTGAAACATATTACAGCATATTATTTCTAAATCATTATGAATTGATATTTTTTAGGGAAACAACTCAATAATTAAGGCGATTTTAGAAGTTTTTGGACACAAACTTTAGGGATAAATATTTTTGAGAGTTGGTAACACTGCAGTCGTTAATTTGCTTATCAATTTGTCATTCCTTTTGGCTTTTGATCCTGATAAGAAATGTAAACGAAACATGAATAATTTAAACAATTTTAAAGTTCCAAGCAACTCGTTTTTAAGTAGTTTATTAAACTGTGTAAAGCATAATGCAATTCGTAAGAAATTCGCTTTTGAAAACCTCGACTTTTAGTGCTACGTTAAGTCGAACATTCGTAGGTGTTATTTAAAATATTACTTTTCTTTTGTTAATGTTAAATTTAGAACATTTAATTATTTTAGATATAAGAGAGGTGTTGATATCAATCCAAATCCACTAAATGAGGTTGAGTGAAAAATAACCAATTAGATATTTGTTTTGCTGCAGGAAGATTGAAAAATAAACTAATTTTTTATGTTTGTTTTTATTACCTTCCTTTTCTATATTAGTAAATATGTTCCTTGACCATCATCCTGTAGACTGAGACTCCGAATTTATAACACTATAAAGAATGCTGCTTCACAACAGCACACAGAAATCATTTTAAGATTAGGCTTAGATAGAAATATCAAATGAGTAGGTAAGTATACATAATTTGAAATAAATTTCATTTTTAGAGCACTGCAATACCTGAAATTCGCATTTATGAAGTGGGTCCTAGAGATGGTCTGCAAAATGAGTCCAAATTTGTGCCAACAGAAATAAAAACTGAACTAATACATAAACTAGCTAATGCTGGCATAAAGGATATTGAATCTGCAAGGTACCTAACTTTTATATTTACTTTAGTTATATAACAGGGTTTTCATCCTGTTAAGTAAAGAATTATATGTAATTTGGATATTCTCATGGGAATACGAAGATAAAATTTAACCTATTTTGCTCTCTGTGAATGTAGCTTTCTACCAGTTAAATTGGCCCATTAGTTTTTTAGTTTAATAACTACATACAAGAATACAAAACTTTACAATCTCTCTATGACCACTATACAGGTCACTGAGCAGTACTCTGTGACCTTTATAGTGGTCATAGAGCTTTTTATGTCCCCTGTTAATGTGAAACAGTGAAAGAATTTTTCAAATTGGCCCATTAGCTTGTCTCTCTGACATAACTCACCTGGGAAGGTACTAGGAATAGGTTCTGGAACTGTAAGATCACTAAGATCATTACTGGAAACCTTGATTTATTACCATCATCTCCCAGTCTTTATCCAGTTGTATTTTTTTCTAGTTTTGTTAGCCCCAAATGGGTGAAACAAATGAGTGATGGCAGTGATGTTATGAAAAGTATCAAGCGAGTTCCAGGTGTTAACTATCCAGTGCTGATACCAAACTTGAAGGGATATGAAGCAGCTGTAAGTTAACTTAAAAAAAATATTTTAATAAATATACTTAAATGATTGGGTTTGATTCCTGGCTGGGATGATTGAGGTTTTCTTTCTTCCAATTGGTCCAGGTCTGGCTGGTGGGAGCCTTTGTATGTGGCTAATTACAACCCTACCAGCAAAGATGTACTGCCAAGCAATTAAGCAATCCCGCACCATGTCCTTTAGAAAGGCATGTGGATTTTCATCCTACTCCTAACAAATTAACCCGCTTTCATTTTAAATTGCATCATAACTTACCATCAGGTGAGATTGTGGTCAAGAAGTAACTTGTGAAAAATGAAAACAAGCAGGGCCATTATTCACTGCACCTAAATTAACTATTTAATAAAATATTAATGAAATAGTATAATGATTACTGTTCTGTTTTACAATAATATGACTTTTGGAAATCAATAATTCTATGTTGTCTTTCACATGAGGTGTATTGTGAATAATTTTATTTTTACAGAAAGCATGCAATATAGAAGAAATAGCAATATTCCCTGCTGGCTCAGAGGGATTTTCTCAAAAGAATCTCAATTGCTCGGTGGAGGAAGGTCTTAAGAGATTCAAATTGGTAGCTGACCAAGCTGTAAAGGATGGCTTCAGAGTTAGAGGCTATGTGTCCTGTGTTGTGGGATGCCCCTACGATGGTCCAATCAGTCCAAAAACTATAGCTAAGGTAAATAATGAAAAAGTAGATATGTATAATGTAAATATGTCTATAAGTGTGAATAAATGGAAAGTAAGAAGGTATTAATTGATTATGAAACATGGCTAAAACGTAAATTATAATGTCAGAGTGTGTCCAACTAGTTTGGCTCGTGTTGCAATGCAAGAACCTGGGCCCTGTATGGGTTCAAAACTAAATTACACCAATAACCATGTCCTTCTGACCGGCACACAGTAATGCTGTTTGGTGGCAGAAATAAGCATGACGCTGTACTTCCCTAAATGAGCTTGTGTCACAAAAAGCTCTACTACTACTGAAAAAACGTTTTATGTTGTAAGTCCACCTACACCTATTCAATGTAGGGTCTCATTTCTATCTCCATGTGACGTCAAAATTGGTTCATCTACACCTTTTCAGTATGGGGTCGCATTTCTAGCTCCATCATCATATTAGCCGATGGACGTCCATTGCCTTTTGTAGCTCCCTGTGACCTCAAAATTGGTCAATCTATTCTTCAAACTACTAGTAGGTATATTGATGTGTTGTTTCTACTCGTAGATAACAGAAGATCTGTTCGCGATGGGCTGCTACGAGGTGTCGTTAGGCGACACGATAGGTGTGGGCACGGCAGGCTCCGTGCGCAAACTCATGCGCGAAGTTCTGTCCGTGACCACGCCTGACAAGATCGCGCTACACTTCCACGATACGTACGGACAGGGATTGTCGAATTTGTTAGCAGGATTAGAGGTAACGTAGCATGCCCTTCGTTTTATTATATATATATTTTAACTGTCTCACTTGCTCAACTTGCTTGGTCGGTTTTCAACTGCTATAAGAAATTTTAGTTATTGGGCTCTGACCTCGTCAGATCTAGTCATCAGCTGTCGCTAAAGATTATGCGATATGCGAGCATAAAGACATCCCATCAAGCATTTTTGTGTTTGTTATTTGTTATCACGGTCACATTATAGTGAATGACGAATAATTCAGCGTTCAAGATTTATTATTAACAAGTAGTTCCGTTTCTGAGGGATAAAAGATAGCCGGTGACACACTAACAAGTAACTTGGCTTTCTATTGGTAAAAGAATTATCAATATCCGTTCAGTTGATCCAGAGATTACCTCCATTTATAATATTAATATGCATAAAGGATTTTTCGTTATTTTTTTTGTCTGCAACATCCAATATGGTCGGTCCCCTTACTTCGCTAGTAATCTATCTAAATGTATATAAAAATCAGTGCCACTTTTCGTTGTAGTTTTCGTTGTAACTCAAGAACGGGCTCACCCATCTAATACTGTATGACTTTTTCAAAAGAGCAACTGTTGAGTTTCTGCCGGTATCTTCTCAGCAGAACCTGTCTTCCGAACCGGTGGTAGAATCTTTACAAATAGTCAACTGACGTGTCAAAAGTGCTTGTAAACTGAGCCTACTTGAAATAAATGATTTTTGATTTTTTGATTTAATACAAAATGTTTAGGCATTGTTCGGACTATTTAGTAGATGGTTTATGAAAGTTGAAAATTGCACAAAATCAATCGAGCGGTTCTTTAATTGGTAACAAATTAATTCAAGGGTAAGGTCTCCCTCCCTATCCTTGAATTAATTTACCCTACCCTACCCTACCCTACCCCCAGGTAAGGTAGGGTAGGGTAGGGTAAGAGTAGGTTAGTAATAGGGAACAAGAGCACACATTAAGTCAAAGCGAAGCTTGACCAGGTCCACTAGTTGCATATATTTTATTTACATATTCCTATACATAACTATCTATCTGTTAATTATTATTAGTATCTATTAATTATGTTATATTATACTAATTAAGACCTACAACCTACAAGACCCGCCGCAAGGCGTGTTTTGCCACCATAATATTAATTGAACGGGCTCGGGGTCGTAATGTTTACGGTAGTTTATTGAACTCATATCCCCATCAGTTTAACTGTTCAATTTAGAATCTCAGTAGCGCCATGGTTATGGGATAGGATTTTAACCCCAAAGGTCTTTTGTGTGATCTCCTCCGTGTTATTGTCATAGGTATGAACCTATACATTCACCTTCTTCGGCACAATTTATTAATAAGCAAATTTTCTTTTGTTTTAAACAATATATTTGCAAAGCGCCTTTAATTCACTGACACTACAAATAAAATTCAAGTCTTCCCTTCAAACATACCTACATTTAATTAACGGAAATACCATCAATATCGGATCAATAATTTTTGATGACATCGCCGTTATACGTACCCACATAGGGAGGCATTTATGAATTGAAAACAAAATCTTTTATGAAGTCTATTTATACAGTTCTTATAAAGAAATGAAAAAATTAACTCAAGACTGGTTGAACAAAATTACTTAATTGGAAAAGGGTTTTATTATCAACCCTCAATCTCAGCAAGTTCAGGTCACTGCTGAACTCGAGTCTCCTCTCAGGATGAGAGGGGTTAGACCAAATAGTCCACCACGCCCAATGCGGATTGACAGACTTTATACACGCAAATAATTTAGAAAATTCTCAGGTATGCAGGTTTCCGCACGATGTTTTTCACTTGAGTCACGTGATATTTAATTTCTTAAAATGCACACAACTAAAAAGTTGGAGGTGCATGCCCTAAACCGGAATCGATCCTACGCTTGTAATCTATAAAAGGGTACATTACACTAATTAGAATTAAAATTACAATTAGCTATATGAATTAATCATTATTATCGTATACGCATCGTAATTCAAGTTCGTTCGGTGATTATACATTAGGCAAACTTGTGTTGCAAGGAATACATTTGCATCTAAATAAACACTTATCATGTTAGCAATACTTAACACTGCGTATAAATACTCTGTAGTTATGTTTGTGGCTTCTAGAACTTTTATCTGACTATTGATACAATTTTGAACAAGGTGACAAGATTAATGTGTTTACAGGACTTGATAAAAATATTTATATCGCCATACTTATCGCAGTATTATGTAGCCAAATATAACAATTGTACTTACCTACCTACTTACAATTTAACGTGGTACTTAGTAGGTACTTATTTAAGTGCATTTTAAACATTAATTAAAAAGACGAGTTGTTGAAAATGAAAGAAAGTTCAAATTACGATATTCTGTATTGGCTAATAATTAAAAAAAATATATTAGTCGAAAGACTGTGTTAGGAGTGGGTACGACAATAGTCCACCGGGAGGGAAAAAAAAGAAAAAAATCTGTGATGCATTCGGCACCTTACCTTTTTTTTTTTAAAAAAAAATTTAATATTTGCCATAATTTTTAAATGACCAATTTTCCCATTTCCCTCCAACTAGTCGGGAAAGGCTACTACTAGCTACGCTAAGGCTACGGCTAGACTAACTAGGTACGACAATAGACCAACGGGGTGAGGATTGAACCACCACCCCCAAGTGATGAATCCAACCCCTCTTATCGTTGAGCTATTGATGCTTGTACACTACTTTACTTTAACAATTTTCATAAAATAATAAAAAATACATCAAGCAAAAAACTATAATAAATACACAAGTGATGTGCAAAGGCGACCTTGCTAAAGCAATCTTTACCAGACACATCCATCAAATATCTCTACAAGACAACGATTGGGATAAAGGAATCGAAAGACCAAATGAATATGTTTTAGTCCTGCCTAATTGAAATTTCATTCTACAGTCTATTTTTAGTATCTAGATTCTAGAGACAAGCGAATGTCCACGGTAGTTAGAGCGAGTTTATTTTGATTTGTCGAACGCAATATGCAAACTGCAACTACCGTGACTTTCACTTTAAAATCTTTAAATAGAACAAGAGCTTGCAGATAGCCAGGCATAGGTACCCATTTTCGGCCGTGTAGCGTAGTGGGATCTCGCATTCTGCATCCATGGCCGTGGGTTCGATTCCCACAACTGGAAAATATTTGTGTGATGAACACATTATATAAGTATTTATATGTAGTACTAGCGGACACCCGCGACCTCGTCCGCGTGGAATTCAGTTTTTACAAATCCCGCGGGAATCATGGATTATTACGGAATGAAAAGTAATCCAGAATAAAGTCTATTTCCATTCCAAATTTCAGCCAAATCGCTTTAAGTTTCTTCTATTACCATTGTTAAATATGGCAGTCAATTATAGATTTTAGACCGTAGTGGTTTTGGAAGGTACCAGGTTACAAGGGTCCTCAATTATCTAAGTATAAAATATAATTTACCTATTGATATTTTCGGCGGCGTATCACGAGGATTCATGAAATAATGTCTCCAATCGGCAGACCCTAAACTCCGTGTCTCCGTGGCTATCCTTCGCTAAAGATCTTAATAATTTAATCTATTAAGATGTTTTCAAAGATTTGCCGCGAACCGTTTAATTTCTAAAATGAGCTTACCTACGACTCTTACACCAAACTACAGCAAATCATTTGCTATAAAGTGCATATCGTAGATCAGAAAGCAGTTAGTTAACCATACTTTATCTAAAATGTTGTTAGTCTTCCTTCAGTTCTAAATTCGGCGCATTTTCATACACTGCTATTATACACAATATTGTTAAATATTTCGCATGTAGATAAAGATATGTAAACAAACCCACCCAATGTCGCTTACGTCATCGTGATAAATTTAGCGTTACTTGTTTTTGCAGTTTGGAATAAGGACCGTGGACTCGTCTATATCCGGGCTAGGCGGCTGTCCGTATGCACGCGGAGCGAGCGGGAACCTTGCGACAGAAGACCTTGTCTACTTCCTATATGGCCTAGGCGTCAACACTAACGTCGATCTAGTGAAGCTCATCGAAGCTGGTCGATACATATCCAACTTCCTAGCTAAACCAACCGAGTCTAGAGTCAACAGAGCTATCGGCGACAGGATTAAGAACCATGAAGACATCGTTAAAATAGCAGCGTGCTCGCCTTAAGACAGAGGATTTTATTTTGTACCGGAATTGTTTTATGTAAATATGAAATGTATATATGTGTAATAAACAATGTTTATATTTCTACATCGTGTGTTATTTATCTAGTATGTAATGCCAATATTCATGACCTGTTGCTAGCTGTGGCGGCGCTAGGAATCGGCGAAATCAAAATCATGGAACCTTGCGACAACAGAAGTGCACGTAACTTGCACAATTTGGAGTAAGTTGGAGCTGCCGAGTGCGTTACGAAAATTGTAATCTGACGAGGCGAACGGATATTAAGAGTTTTACTTAAGTCGTGTGTATTTTTTTTATATATAGGTACTTAATGAAAATAGACAATTCCATAGTGAAACACTATCATAATTTTTAAACCATTTCTAAGTTTGCGGTTAAAAAATTATGTAGGTAAATAAGTAACAATTAATCATTCAAATAATTGCACCGTTAATTTTATAAATAGAACTAAAATTTGTACTAACAAAACACATTTCCATACATTTATAATTTTAAAGCGTTGTCCAAGTTGGGTCTAGCTCCGCCACTGGCCGCTACCCAACATACAGGTTTTTATCATTATTTTATCATGCGAAGCGGGTACCAGCCGGTCGCGGGCCGACACTAGTGCGGCGAGCGCGTACCGAGCAACTCGCTTTAATATTGAATTGACCTTATTTACTCCGTACGATCTTGAAAGAGGGGTCGTTAAACCTTTCTCGTGGCATTCAAAACTTTTACACATCAGTTTGTATCGCGCCCGGTTGCAATCGTTCGTTCCTATGGCACATTGACAGTGGTCAAGATGGTCGAAGTCAAGATAACGGAGGACATTCGAGTTGGCGGCAACAATCCCTGCTTTATCATCGCGGAGGTTGGTCAAAATCACCAAGGTGACATTGAAATCGCAAAAAAGCTGATCAAAGCGGCTAAGGTTAGTACCGGTTGATTTTATACGACGAATAGTTAAAGGTTAGGAAGGCTTTGTTGTGAGTCGGAAGCAAAACAATAACTGGTGACGTAGTGAGAGAGACGCCTTTGATAAACGCCCGCTTAAACTCCAACTTATCATTTCATTGTTTTAATCAATTGTAATTTTGGTTTAAACTTTACTTAAATCTGTTTCGTTATTCATAAACTTAACATAGGTAAACGTATGATTACGATAGATGATCTTTACTTAAGCTATTTATTACATTGCATTAACTTTAATGTTTGCATTGTTTAACAAAGTTACCTACCTTCCTAACTATACTTTTGTAATTAATTCTAGAGATGAACTAGCGATTAGCTAATCTATTACGTTGAATAGGGACATCAACTCAATTGAGTACATAAACAAAGTCAACAAGTAGCTCATACTCATATTTGCATGGCACTTGTAACAATTAAAAATAAATTAATCGTCAATTTACCGAGCAGACAGTGTGTTAATTATAATTATATCATAATGTAAATATGTTTATTGTAAAGTTTGAGAAGCTTCTGGATTATTTAAGTTTACGTTTATACTTGTACTTACCTTCATGAAAACAGTAATATAACAATGAATGGCCGATTGTTTCTTTTGTTATGAAGAGTGCTATAGTCTCGCAAGTTCATTGATGGCACTCGCATAATATGCGGGCGACGGGGGGAAAGACTGCGCGGGTGTGAAATCATGCGTGCGGGGAAGTGAGGTGCATCAGTGGAAGGTTTTTCATTCATCACTACACGCCCCCCGGCCCGCGCGGAACATTGGGAGTGTTAAGAACGAAGTTGCCAAGCTAGAAATTTAATCTTTGAATTATGGATATGTATACATTATACTAGAGCCGTGATAGCCCAGTAGAATGACCTCTGCCTCCGATTCCGGAGGATGTGAGTTCGAATCCGGCATGCACCTCCAACTTTTTAGTTGTGTGCTTTTTAAACTAAATACCTATCACGTGTCTCAAACGGTGAAAAAAAGAAAAACATCGTGAGGAAACCTGCATATCAGAGAATTATCTCAATTCTCTGCGTGTGTGAAATCTGCCAATCCGCATTGGGCCAGCGTGGTGGACTATTAGCCTAACCACTTTCATTCTGAGAGGAGACTCGAGCTCAGCAGTGAGCCGAATATGGGTTGATAACGATAAGTATCACGTGATATTTAATTTCTTAAAATGCACACAACTGAAACGTCGGAGGTGCATACCCCGGACCGGATTCGAACCCACGCCCTCCAGAATCGGAGGCATAGGTCATATCCACTGGGCTGTCACGGCTCTATGTAACAGAATTATTATAATGATACTTATTCTAGTCACTAATTGTAATTCTGGTTAAGGTAAGAAAATTTCATTTTAATTTAATTTTCGTTATTATTTCAGGATGCGGGAGCCAGTTGTGTTAAATTTCAAAAGACTTGTCTCAAAGAGAAATTTACGAAAAAATATTTAGACAAACCTTACGACAACCCTAACTCGTGGGGTAAAACATATGGCGAACATAAAACACATTTAGAATTTTCCGACAATCAGTACAGAGAGCTGTTCAAGTATGCACAAGAAGTGGGCATTCTTTTTACCGCCTCTGCTATGGATATGGTAAGTCTTTTAATCATCACACAACTTTTAATATGTAATTTTTCAATATAGTATCTACCTACCAACGACATACCGTCATCGAGTTTTGTAATTATTAATAGCTATTCAGATAGGTATAATCTATAAAGAAAAATGTGTTGTCTTCTAAACCTTTATGACATTGCCAGCGATAATACTAGCTATGCCAAAAAAAAAAGAAAATACTTGATAATTCTGTTACATATCAACGCATATTGCTTACGGCTAGTGTTGTTATAATAAAACAAAATTATCAATTCTGATAACGTACCGGTACGAGTATATCCCTGCATGGGCATTTTTAATTGAAAAATATTAATTGCATTTAGCATTGCAGCATAGCAGCATAGCAGTGGGTCCTCCAAATACTCCTATAAAGGCTTGAGGCCTGCTGGCCTATTTACTAATTTGGTCTTTAATAACAACCTATCAAAATAACCATCAAATCAATTACATACTGAGAAATGTCATCTACCTACT
Organism: Bicyclus anynana; assembly: GCF_947172395.1. Classification (NCBI taxonomy): domain Eukaryota; kingdom Metazoa; phylum Arthropoda; class Insecta; order Lepidoptera; family Nymphalidae; genus Bicyclus; species Bicyclus anynana. The sequence goes on from NC_069083.1 coordinate 12,228,297, forward strand.
GATATCCACGAAGGGTTGTCAGTAGGCACCGTACGACATTTGTTACATAAAATCTCAATTTCGTATATTGCAACTAACATACGTCAAAGTTAGTGAATAGCCTTCTGGCCAGGTATCAAGCCTTTAAAAGAGTCTGATAATTATTATGATAAACTGCATGAAGAATTACCAGGATTTAACTGGTTTGGGTTTCATTCCTTTTCTTTATTATCTCATCTTACCACTCCACTCTTTCAATTATACGTAAGTAAGTAAGTACCTAAGTAGCTAATTAAAACCACAACAACACACACCAAAAAAACCATTATTTTGCAGGTATCATTTGACTTCTTAGTCAATATAAAAGTGCCGTTCATAAAAATAGGTTCTGGAGATTCAAACAATCTCTTGTTCCTTAAATACGCGGCATCGAAGAAGGTGCCTTTGATCATATCGACCGGGATGGTGGACAAAAGTGCTGTGAAGACCATCTATGATATAATATCAGCTCAACACAAGCAGTTCTGCCTACTGCATTGCATATCCGCTTATCCTGTGCCATTCGAGGACTGCAACTTAACCGTTCTACAAGACTACAAAAACACCTTTGATATACCCGTGGGATATTCTGGACAAGAGGTTGGCACTGCGGTCGCCTTGGGTGCAGTCGCTTTGGGAGCGAAGGTATCATCTATACTGATATTATAAAGCTGAAGAGTTTGTTTGTTTGAACGCATTAATCTCAGGAACCACTGGTCCGATTTGAACAATTCTTTCAGTTTTATATAGCCCATTTATCTAGGAAGATTATAGGTTATCTATTATCCCTGTATTCCTACGGGAACGGGAACCACGCAGGTAAAACCGCGCGGCGTCTACTAGTATTTTATAAAACGATTTTTTTAACTGACATAACATGTAAACTCTGTACCATTTCACAAAACTTTTCCTGACAAACAATTTGGACGATTATTTACAATTAGCTGTGATATAGTTTCCACGGAAATATTGGGATTTAAAGTATTCTAAGTGCTATTGGACTAGCTGACAAAATATCTGATGATTTCATTTTCTTTGCCTTTTTTTAGATAGAAGTACTAAGTAGGTAGGTACGAAGTAAAGATGTTCTTGTATTTGCTATAAAAATACTAAATACTTAGCTAATAGAGTGAACGATGTTAATCTGAAATACCTACAAACTCTCGTTATTCTGAATGCAAACAAATATAATGTGCGCAAATACACTTCACCTTGACAAGGTGTTCCGAAATGGAGCATCAATACAGACATTAAAAGCGAGCAAACTATCTTAGTACCTACCTACTTAAAATGAGCAAGATGATAATAATGATGATGAGCTAAAACAGCATGATTATCTATACAAATAAATAAAATGCGTCTGTTCGTAATTTTAGCAGAATTTCACTAAATGCGGTTCACAATCACGATAACTTATATTAAAATGTTATATCAGATTTTCTGTTTACGAAGTAACTTGCATTGTATGTTGCTTTTTCACGCAAAAACTACTGAACACATTTGTCTGATATTTAAAATGGAAACAGATTATCCCTGGATTATCACATAGGCTAGTCCAATGGATAACACCTAAAGTTGACCTATCACCTATTTTCACTCTTATGTTGACTCGTTAAAATAAACCACTTTGTAGTCATTATCACAATCATAGGGTCTGTAATCATCATTATCATCATTAACAACCCTTATTCGGCTCACTATTGGAGCACGAGTCTTAGAATGAGAGAGTTTAGGCCTTAGTCCACCACGCTGGCCAAATGTGGATTGGCACACTTTACACACGTAGAGAATTAAGAAAGTTCTCAGGTAGGTTTTCTGACGATGTTTTTCCTTCACCGTTTGAGATACGTGATATTTAATTTCTTAAAATGCACATATCTGAAAAGGTGCATGCCCGGGCCGGATTCGAACATACGCTTGCCGAATCGAAGATTGACGCCTGATAGACGTAATACCCACTGGGCTATTACGTCTATCAGGGTCTGTACGTAGATATATACCAACCTATAAACCCTCTGTACATTTTGTTAAAGTCTTCTTTGAATAAGGCAATGATTAAAACAATTTGTTTTGAATTACAGGTGTTAGAAAAACACATAACACTGGACAAGACTTCAAAGGGAACTGATCACGTGTGCTCCCTGACACCGACGGAATTCCAGCAGTTAGTTAGAGATGTGCGAGTCATAGAAGCATCGCTTGGCACCCCGATAAAAAAAGTGGTGACATCAGGTACGAGAATATCCGTATTTATCCGTATGAACGTTTGAAAATCAACATAAAATGTCAAATCTATATCACTCCTGAGTTTAAGTTCTATTTTATGTAAATCTTCGGCATTATTGTAGAATAGTCCTACTATACCTACAGTATCATCATCATCATCATCATTATCAATGTTCGTCTCACTGCTGAGCTCGAATGAGAGGGGTTAGGCCAATAGTCCATCACGTTGGCCCAATGCGGATTGGCAGACTTTCACACGCGTAGAGAATTAAGAAAATTCTCTGGTCTCGCGATGTTTTCCTTCACCGTTTGAGACACGTGATGTTTAATTTCTTGACGCACAACTGAAAACTTAGAGGCGCATGCCCCGGACCCGATTCGAATCTACGCCCTCCGGAATCGGACGCAGAGGTCATATTCACTGGGCTATCGCGGCTCGCAGGCTGTAGGTATAGGTATTCCCTAATAGGAAAAGCCATTTAAGCAGAATGTCTTGACTCGTGCCTCAATAATTTCACCGTTTTAAAGGGCCTAGATCTAGCGTTAAGACCTCGACCTTTGAAATATTGTGCCCACTTTTAGCGCAGGATTTTCGCCTATTTAAATTCCAATTAACCACAATAGGCTTTGTTTACTCGCACTTCTGCAAGCTACCGTGTAGGTTGTACAGGTTCTGTTGAGAACGAGAAGAAAATAAGCATTTACTCTTTTAAAATTTTACTTTTTGTGCGAAGATGAAAACTGATCCAATTATTTCCAAATTAGATATTGTATGTGTCTTTTGGAAATTCTTAGTCCGTTTTATATTTGCCTATGTATTTATGTAATTAAATGCTTTACTAGTACGGTTTTTCGTCATAACAACCTACCGACTAGTTAGAATTTTTCAAGAGTTATAAAACTAAAACAATCGACATCTTTTCAGAAATACCCTGCATTGACAAATTACAAAAGTCACTTGTAATGGGCAGTACAAAAAATAAAGGAGAAATACTGTATCCAGGCGATGTAAAAATTAAAGTAGCCGAACCAAAGGGCTTGAATGCGCTACACTTCGAAGAGGTTATCTATAAAACACTCGTGTACGATAAGAAAGAGGACGAACCACTCAATGAAGGAGACTTCTGCTAATGTGGAGATAAATGCTGATGAATCATAACATTACTTCATAGACATGACTTATGATAATTTTAAACATGCATGAATAGTTATAACAGAACGACATAATAAAACAAATTATAATTGTACGAATTTATGAATAAAGTCTGCAAATTTTAGAAATTAAGAATTTACCTGAAACTTATTAATATATTATAAGACTGTATCTATTTGTTAAATGTATTAAAAAATTATAAATACTCCGTATGTTAACATGTTCTTTAATTTTGTGATCTTATTGAAGTGTTAGTAACTAGTGAATTCCCCTTGGCATCGTGTGAATTTAAGTATTTTAGAGGTTCTGCGAGATCTCATAATTTGTGAAATAGAAAGAATGTCCATTTTTTAATTTTTAAAAATGTTTATAAAATAAATCAAATTTGAGTGCCAAAGCAACCAGTGGTCAGGGCTCCAGAGTGACAAACCTCCTCATAATACGCGCCGTCTCAAGAATCACTGCCTTCTGTACCCGACTCTTGAAACAACAGTTAAGTGAAACCCTCTTACGGTGTTGGTCGAAGCTTTTCGCTATAAGACCATTGAGTCAAACGACTATCGGAACAATACTGTTTTATTATTTTGGTAGGGACAACAAAAGAATGGAGCAGCAATGTCTCGTGACTGTGGTAGGTACTTGGCAGCTACAAAACGTAAATATTATTACATTACAAAAGGCAGCTGAACGCAATGGTTGTAGGCGATAGTAAGTTACAATTTATTAATAACAAAATTTTCCATATCCCCACTATTCTATTTGACGTCGAGCCCTCGCCGGCCGGTCATTCATATGGAGATGACGTGTCTGCTTTTTACTCGGAAAATCTTTCTGACGTTAACCGAATATCTTTGCGGATTCTTCACATCTATTCTGGTTAAACGTGTTGAAAGACAACATGGCTCTCACGGGCCTAAGAGTACTTCTTGACGCAATTTGTTGGCGAGTTGAATTTATTTTTACTGAGAGTGAGAAGGGGAGAGGGCTGAGGAGGAGTCGAGGGCCGAGGGACGCGTACTCGAGCGGCTCGCGGTGCTAGAGGCTGGAGCGGGCGTTGGCAAGGTGCCCGCGCCGCCGCCAGTTCCCTGAGCGCCGGCCCGCCCGCCGCCTGCGCCGCGCTCGACTGCCACCGCTGCGTCCAGCGACCAGCACCCACCCACCCATAATCCACAATCTCATTACGATTAAGAAAACTCGTACGCGATTATAAAGTTTCTATAATACTTAACGACAAAGCGCCGAACACTTCGAATCGATTACTGACGCCCAGTTCAGAGCCGTCGATTTAGGTCGCCCGGTTCGGAGCGAGCGAGATATTTTTATGGCCGGAGTGCGGTGCAGACTTGCCGAGTTACGAGAGTATTGGTCGTGTCGCTCGTATGAATTATTATAACAACGTAGAATCGTAAAACTCATTCCATAAACAATATCGAGTGATGTGCATTGAGCACAAAGCGATTTGGCCTTCATGAAATTTTACGGTATGATGGAAGGCAGATGTGAATGAATCGATGTTGTAATATTAGCATTTAGGCGGAAATTGTTGACATTTGTGTATTGCATTTGCTAGTGGTTTGTTTGTGAGCGTGTTGCGATGCATCATCTGTACCCGCTGGCGAAGGGCGACCCGCTGTGTCCGCTGGGCTTCCATCCTCAAGTGCGGTGGCCCACGCGGTGCAAGCGCTGCTTCCGCGACTACAAAGAGCACGGCGGCCGAAAGAAGGAGGATGACTTCACTTCATCCACTCCGAGCCTCTCCTCGTGGAACTCGCCGTCGTCACGGTTAGATATATGATCATAATAACAATCATTAAAATCTGTTCTGATTTATAAAACCCACCTGATTACTTTTAAGTAGGCAATAGGCAGTCCCACCTTTAACCGACATTTCTCCTCTCTTTCCTTTTTAATTTTTTTAGGGTTTACAGTCAACTTGTATTTAACAATTGACTGTAAACGTTATCTGTATACCTAATTACAAGTGGGTCCTAATACCTAATTACAAGTGGGTCGATTGATTTATTATGATAGGTAGGTACAACATTAACATACAGAGGAAAACGGACCTTTATGAAATTAATTTTATCAAGCGTCAAATTTTCGTAACCGTCTCAAGTCGCCATTAGTTCCTCGCGGGCTTAAATCCGAAAAGGTCAAGAATTCAATCCCCGTAAAAAGGTAATATTTATGGCTCATAGTAGGTACTTGGTAAAAAATTGTGCTGAAACATTAGACCGTTATTAATGGTCTAAGGCTGAAACCTACACCCGAGGTCACACGTCCTGGTACCTGCTCGTGATGTTTCCTCTACCACAAAATGATGGTACCTACAATCCCTGTCGCTGCTACTCGTCGCTTTATAGGTACTCCATTCTAGAAAACGGATAATTGTATTCAACAGATCATAGTATGGAGAATAGATAGTTATTGAGTAATCCAGAGAGCCATGTTCAATGAACAAACAACGAAAACATCACAACGTCCGTGTTGCCTGGAACCATAAAAAATTGTATCATGGCACTATTCCAAATTGTACTAAACATTTTCACGAATTGTTTGCATTCCTTTGGGATTCCTTTAGATTGACGCAGTGCTCTCTCCTAAGAACTTTGATTGGATACTAAACTGCACATTAATTAGAGCGTTAATTAGGATTAAAGTGAGGAAAAATGTAATTGCGCTATTAAAATTGATTATCGCTGGTCCTGTTAACGATCGTTTTAATGGTTATAACAATTTTATTTTTAAGTTTATTACGTGATGATACATCGCAGGTGTTTTTCGTGTACCTAATCCCTATTCAGTTTAGAATACATTCTTTTTTTTTTTCAACAATGCCTAAACCTTAATAGCTCTACGGGTGGCCCGACAAACATCAGAAAGGTCTTGGCCATTGTTGAAGGAGAAATGAATGAAGTACTTTTTTATTTCAAAATAGTAGATTCTTCTACATTTTACTCAAATAAGAACGAGAATTCTATTAATTATCATCAGCTGATAATAATTGTTTGATACAACTTGAAAGCTAGGATATGGTAGGGCGAAGTAGGACTAGAGAAGAAGTAAGTTTGACGGCCTCCTTGGCGCAGTGGTATGGCGCGGTGGATTTACAAACCGAGGTCCTGGGTTCGATCCCCGGCTAGGCTGGTTGAGATTTTCTTAATAGGGATGATGACCGTTTTTTAAATTGTATATAAATTAAGAGTATACTAATAGTAAAGCAATTTTGTAAAAGTAACAGGGTATCTGCGATCATTACTTTCGGAGCTACAGGGATTTAAAGAGTCAGATTTGCGGCGCTGCCGCGGATCCCTGAAAAACGCCCCATACAAAATGGCTCGAAAAAATGACGTCATAGGCAATGTAATGATCGTTAGATTTGTATGCGCGTTCAAACAAAATTACTAATATCTTTGTTATTTGTGCGTTTATCTTTATAGTTCATATATTAAAAAATGTTAATTTTAATGTAAGGAAGCTAAAACTGTATGAATTTTCATCTAATTACGATAAAAAAATTTTAGTAGTTTTTGAAATTTTATAATCTCATTTATTTTGCAAATATCCAGACAATCTTTGCTTTTTATGTATAAATTAGTTAACATTGACCCTAATTACCCGAATGTATCATAAAAATCAATATATTCAAACCTAGTCATCATCCCCATTGGCCCAGGTCTGGCTGGTGGGAGGCTTCGGCCGTGGCTAGTTACCGCCCACCAACAAATATGTAGGTACCGCCAAGCGATTTAGCGTTCCGGTATGATATCGTGTAGAAACCGAAAAGGGGTGTGGATTACCCCATTTTGTAGGATTTATTTATGAGAGTTCCCCTTCCAGTAAATCATAGGTATTAGGTACGTACTCCAACCGACGGGATCAAATCCTAGACCTCTCAGATTTATAACCTCTCAGATTTGAAGCCTCTATCGCACAACGGTTAAAACGGCTTTTTAACCGTAGAGCGATAGAGGCTTAATTATTTAATACGGAAAAAAATAAGGCCATGGCGTAGCGTAGCGTGCCTTGGACGGGCCTAATGAAGGGTAAAGATTTATTAAAAAGAAAGATGTTTGAAGAATCTACGAGTATAAATATACGGGAATTCATAAGTTCTTTAATTCTATTTATTTTAGCTTAGACACGTAAGTGTATAAGGGGCCCCTTTAGTCTGGGGGCCCCTTATACCCGATATGCTGATAATGTTCCCGCATCCACTGAGGTTAAAGTAAAGTGTCAACTATTGCAGGGGTCGTGACGATGAAAGCGCAGAGGTGGGGAAGGCAGCGCGCGGCTGGGCTTCTAGCTCAAATCTCAGCACAGACTCGGCCAAGAAGGACGCCTTCTCCACGGGTAGGTATTTTGGAACGATGTTCCTTATCGCGCGTTGCGAAAGGGGGTTAGACGGAAAAAATTAAGACCAAAAGTTGAACTGACACATTTTACCCGACTGCGTAAGAAACTAAGTCTTTGCCACAGCCGAAGCCTCCCCCAACCATACCTGGACTACATAAGAAATCCTCAATAGACCCAGCTGGAAATCGAACCCAGGACCTCCGTCATGTACCCTACGTAGGTGTGAAGTCGTGTGCCTGTAGGTAATTACAGGCGCAGCAACCATGACCTTCAGGCTGAAACATGGCAATGCTGCTTGTAGGCAATAATAATCATGGCGATAGTACTTTCTCAAACGATCTCTGTCACATCTACTACTAAATATTTGAAAGTCCTCTTCGATCGATTTTTTTGAACAATATTTGTTTTTTCTTGAATATTAAGTTCAAGAAATTAAAATCCGTTTACTAAACGCACAGGAATTGTACCAATGAAATAGCTGACACAAAAAAATCCAAAATTATCAACTAGGCAAAACGTTAGATTTGAGGGAGGGAGTAGAAAGTTCCCCTGAAATAATAAATTCCTATTTTACAGGGTTCAGTAGAACCAGCACTACGTGGACGTCGACTCCCGACTTGGCTTCAGAGGGCGACACTACCACCGCTGTTACAGTCAGCCTCAAATTGCCTAAACGAAGAAGTACAGGGCCCCTGCCGTCATTGGACACGGGCCAGAATACAGGTAACTAACTGACGCCGCGCAGTTTCACTTGCGTGGTTCCCGTTCCTGTAGGAATACGGGGATAATATATAGCCTATAGCCTTCCTCGATAAATGGGCTATGTAACACAGAAAGAATTTTTCAAATCGGACCAGGAGTTCCTGAGATTAGCGCATTCAATCAAACAAACTCTTCAGCTTTGTAATATTAGTATAGATTGTTAAACGTGATATTGAATTTCATTTATTTATGTGCATTTTAAGAAATATCACGTGTCTCAAACGGTGAAGGAAAAACATCGTAAGGAAACCTGCATACCTGAGAATTTTCTTAATTCTCTGCGTGTGTGAAGTCTGCCAATCCGCATTGGGCCAGCGTGGTGAACTATTAGCCTAACCCCTCTCGTTCTGATAGGTGACTAATACTTAACAAGGAGACGATTATGGGTTGTTAATAATGATGTATTAGGTAATTAATTACATACATGAAATGAGGGAACTTTGAAAAAATACGTGAGGGTTAGGTTAGGTAAGTCTTGAAACGCCCCAGTTTCGAAACTTAGGGTTTTTTTGAGAATTTCCTTACAATCTCAATTGGTGCCTAAGATATTTACAGAATATCAAACACCTTTTTTTAGGAAATTGCAGCTCTTGATATTATTGCCAAGCGGTAGTTTTTTTTTTTGCAATCATAAATCAATAAATCAATCTCTTTACAATTTTTACCTGGAATGGCACCTAGCACAAAATGTTTTGTCGTTGACTGCAAACAGATACATGGTCAGAACACCGAGCAAATCTCCACCATGTAGGGGAGACGGGGGAAATTGGAGCCTACTAAGGAAAAAGTTGAATAAAAGGCAAATTTATGGATATTTTGGGATTTTTCTATTAGAAACTAAATCCTTACTTATTTGGCTATCTTTTAATCACAGCGTTAACGTTAGATTATAAAACATTTGGCCGCAGATAAACTTTAAACAAAAAAAGAGAATCGCTCCCATTACCCGACTTAGCGGGAAATAAGAGCCTATAAATTTCCATAAGTGTAATGGGAGCTACTTAATTATTAAATCAGTCTCATAATTTTTTATGTTATTCTGAAAAGTCACATATTCATATACATTTTGATATAAACGTAAACGTACAACAATTAGGTTTGAAGATCCAAACAAAAAACGCAAATATAATCAACCGGACTGTCAGAACCAGAACATTTTTTATGAGCCCGTTTTCCGCAATCTCTACAACGGTACCACATTTCGTTATTTTTTCCAATGTCGCTAGCTAATAGCACACAATGTCTCTTCTTCTGCATATTCTGACTCATCGTCGCAAAGATTCTCAAAGTCTTCTTCATCTGACGTATCAGTTTCATCCGCAAAAAGTTTCATTTTTACTCTTTTTTATTTTTTCTTTCTTGTTGGCTGCCATGCTTGTTCCATCCACCTTTCGCTGCGGGACATTTTCTTTTTTTGTTGCTGGTTGCTCCCTTCTCCTTTGCAATGATTTTAGTTTTACATTTTTCTCTAAACGATTCTTCTCCTTCTCTTCAAATGCTGTTTTCATTGATGTGCTAAATAATATTACTGAATGTTTTCATTGACGCGACGTGTATGTATTCTTAACTTTCTCAAAATCTAATTTTCAGTTGCAGTTTTGGAACGAGCAGTTTAGACATTAAAGATTAAAGTAACTGATTGTAGAATTTTAGACGGTTGCTGTGTATCATTTGATAAAATTGGTTCTGTGTAGAGTGATTGTTCTTGAACGTCGTTTATTGTGGACGAGGTCATGGAAAATTTGACATTAGGCTCCAGGAGTATTTTATCATTTGACATAAACGGGATTTTATAAGGGATTGTGTTTGGCGACATGTTACTATTTGTTGTAGATGCTTCCACTTGTAGCTCACTTAGTATAGATGGACTTACAGCATGGTCAATATCAGGGGTTTTTTTGACATCTGCAAAAACATATTATAATGTATATGGGGCAATTGAAGCTACTAAGGGTAATCAGAGCCTAATAAGCTCTGATTACCTGACTACCACCATTTCGAAATAAAATAAAATAATTTATTGGATCTAGCTTGTAATTAAATTATACGCGCAGATACTCAAAATTATTATCATTAGCTATAAAATAAAATAGATTTGATTGTAACAAGTGCATAACTTCACACTTACCTGGCCGATGAAATTTCGTATTTTTTATAAGCGCGGAGCAAAAAATCGACAAGCGTCCGTGGTCACACAACGCGTGGCACTGGCGAGTCTAGAACAGCAGAGAAACGCGAACAAAGCATGCCGAAGGTGCCCGAGTGACAACCGAGTGAATACGAAGCCTGGTTTTGTCTCTAGTCGCACCGCTCCAATTACCCTCTGGCTCTCATTACCCTCTGTTCCCCTACTTACTACGTATTTAAATAATATGAGCAATATTTGAAACAAAATCGTTTTTATTAAAATATAAATTGAGGATCTTTAGATGTTGGTGGAAATGTTTCTCGGTCCGTTGTGTTATCATTAACGTCTTAATGCCAATAAATAATAACAAAAATATCATTTGCTAGTGCCAGACATTTCCAACATATATTAGTCACGCAAAGGTTAATGATCACAAAGTACTTACACAAATATCTATTTATATCTACGTTTTACAAGGCACACATTATTTAATGACTGATGAAAATAAAAAAATAACAGTCATAAATTTTCAAAGAGCTAAAAATGCTTATGTTCTGAGAACCCTGTAAGATCACTACAGTCATCAAGGTAGATATTATCTTAAATTAAAATGTTCTTTTTGTGTACGAATGGAAAGGACGAGAACGAGAATGACTATTCTTTTTTAGGGTTAGGTATAGGTTATAGCTGATGATATGAATGTTTGTTGTAAAGATGAAGGCCCAATTTAACTGTCTTGACTGTGCACATGGTAGGATACCTACTGGAACTCCCAAATATCATGTCCAAATTAATTATTGTAGTCTCTTGTTTTCTTGGATATGTTTCACAGTAACAATTGCACAGTCTCAATCTAATGATGACGCCGCAGTCCTTGGCATTGGTCTGATCATCCACACCACACTGACTCCACGGTTTACAATGGTCTCCTGGTGACCGAAGTTAAAACACAATGGCGTGATACAATAAAACTGAAATTCAAGGGTCGAGTTGGACACAACCCTCATAATATGTGAGCAGTGGCGTAACGTGCCTTAGATTAGGGGCCCTGTATCAAAATTAGTTGGGCGGCACAATAGACGAGCAGCAAATCTCGAAAAATCACATTAGTTCTTCATTTACTCTACCGTAACTCTTTCACCACAAAGTATTGCTTTTTTTACCTATCATTTCTGCAGATTTTTTACATTTTTTTTTTTATTTTATATATTATAGATTAATTTTTACATACTTTTGCTTTCACACGTAAGTGGCACCTGTAGTCCGGGTGCCTCGTATCATTGATACAGTTGATACAGCAGCGGTAGCTACGCCCCTGAATGTGAGGAATAATAGGAGGAGAATTTTAACACTTTTGAATACTCCATAAGAAACGGACTTTCGTGTAAGGCGACCGGCTAGATAGTTAGATGTTTTGGAGCAATATATAGCCAATTTTTAAATCCGGAAAAATTATATGGCTACCGCGGGATTTGTTATAAGTGACAAAATTTCACGCGTACCAAGTCGCAAATAAATAAACTGATATAATCATAGTAATATACATTTTCAGAAACAGTAACAGTTCGGCGACCGTCCGCGTCCCCGCCCCCGCCGGCCGTGCACTCCTCTGCCGTGATCACTATCAACAAAAACGACTCCCTCGCTGAGCGGGTGCGAAAGGTAACCAATGCCAATTATATATTTATTTATAAAGACACCCATCTATTCTAGTGTCTTGCTGTTAGGACCACTTGGCAGTTTTTATCATACATCCGTATAGGTATCTATTTATATTAGCTTAGCACGAAAAATGTCTTTAATTTTGATGTACGTACCCCTAACTTTGAACGACAATCTAAAATTCAATTCAAGAGTTTAGATTTTGGTTGCTAGCTGCTACAGTATATTGATTTTCCAAAATTAAATCTGACTTTTATTACAGTTGTGAAGGCTCAAAAAAGTTCGTGCCCATGCGTAGCATGGTGCGGGTGACAGTTGGCTGTGTGACGTTCATAATACGCACTAGGTAGGTACTATCGTGAATCGCGGCAAACTTTCAAGATTGAAACGAACTGTCACCCGCACCATGCTAAAGAGCACGAAGATGTACTTAGATACATGAGGATACATATGTATAACTAGCAGGCTTCCGCGTAGTTCCTGTTTTTTATCTCATCATAATATAATGATAATGTAGGAGTTAGTCCTGTAGTTTCAGAGCCTAGATGCCAACAAACAATAAAATATTTCCTCTGTTTAATATTAGTAGGTAAAGATAAATCAATCATGATAACTTTCATTAAGTATTAATCTTTCCCAAGTAGGTACATATTACTTTTTGTGTAGTGTAATTTTAGATATACTTAAACCTACTTTCTAGATTATTCCTATCTTCAATAAAAATAAACGAAGCTTATTTTCGTTCCAATAATAAAATGTTTACTGTAATTTGGCTGTTAGACAGGCAACTGATGCACCGTTTATTTATATAATTTGTTATTTCGGTAGACTTTTGTTTAGGAATCAATCAGGGCTTAAAATAAGAATCTAGGAAAAATGTTTAGCATACCTACTACTGAAAAATTCGAACTAGAATTAAAAATCAAGTCTAATATAAATACTTAGGTATAAGAAGCGTTAAACTAGTTTTAAGCTATGGCTAATTTCAAGATTTTATACTAAAGACGCTATATATAAGTGGGTCAGCTTGATAGAACTGTTTCAGTTGCTTATAACTCAACCCGCTTCGTTGCGATGCCCAAAATAGCTTAAAGGTCGCTATCGAAATATATGCAGTGGCAAAATACGAGACAGCTAAATTAATTAAGGAAATGCCCTGTTTATTCACATGTCAGCGATGAAATGAAAACTTTGGGGTAAATGTAATTTTCTGACTTTGTTATAGTAGATAGAGTATTCAACTTCCCTTTCCGAATTATTATAATATGACTAATAGCAACTATATTAATATCCCAGTAAACTATATTCGTTCCTTATAAGATCCAATTTCATCGATGATAAGAATATTAGAAAAATAAATTAGCATTAATTTACTTGCTCGTAGGAACAAGATAACAACAAACTTTTAAATAAATTCCAACTTTCAAACTATGAAACCATAAGTAAAAATATCTTAACTTTGTTCATAGATGCAGTTAATGAAAGCACAAAGTAGTTTCGACAAAGAGTCAAGTATTGAGAAAGAAAGGGAAAGACGAAGTACGTCGAGAAGTAAAGAGGAAGAAAAACCCACCAGACAAAAAGAAGAAAGAAGTAGTGTAAAAGAGGACGTTAACTTTTTGATGCAGGTAAATGATATAATAATACAAAATCTCAGAATCAATAGAAATATTAAAATAAAAGCCACAATTTGTTTTAACTAATTAAAATGAAAAATTTTAAGGTAAAAAGCAATCGCCCTAATACAAATTCCAAACCTCCGAAACGCGGAGGTCCCACACGTGATAAAGAAGATACTTCCGACGATGAAGCTAGTACGGTCGGTACTGTTACCACTGACACTGAAACAACTCTAATTGATCCCAACATCAAAGATTACCAGGTAACTCAACGATAATGAAATAATTTCTCCAAATACATAAATTAGTAGACGGTATAAAGAGACAGACCTTTAAAAACTGCTTGTAAACTAAGCCTACTTTAAAAAAACAAAGTTGAATTCATACTTACTGTAACGTATTATATTGTATACGAA